>NW_022196911.1:108488688-108489745 GCF_008632895.1 Mastomys coucha
AAAAAAAAAAAAAAGAGCCAAATACAGAGAATTTCAAAGAGGAGAACAATCTGAAGGAGAGTAAATGTTTCCGTAAATAGGTGTGTGTGTGTGTGTATGTGTGTGTGTGTGTGTGTGTGTGTGAAGGGGGGATATATGCTTTTCATTTATGAGGAAAAATGTATTTCTAAGGAATGAGTAAAAAGCTAAAAGAAGAAATGAAGCTACAAAATTAATTAGAATTAATTAAATGTCTGAACTTAATTTAAAAAACTGTGACAGTATAAAAGCTAAGATTTAAAATTGCAATGGAAATAAAATGAACGAACAAATTAGTGGTCATTTGACATTTATTACCCTTTGGAGTTTACATTTAAATGTTTCTCTCATCTGATTTAAGTGAAAAACTCCATGAAGATGAGCATTTTCCCCCAAAGTAAAAGTGCAACATAGTATAACCCGTTGTCATGACACCCTCAGTACAAGGGTCAAGTGGAAATATCAAACAGGCATGAGATTTAAATCTGTGAAAACTGGAGGTCATGGGTAAGGTCGGTGTGATGTTTGAACTTGAAGGCCAACTTGACTCATCTAAGAAATACCTAAGAATTAGTGAAGCATCCTGCGGGGTGTGTCTCTGAGAGCATTTCAAGACACACTTACATCATGAGGCCCTATCATAGTCAGTGGGCTAAGTGATGCATCCATAATAAGCTGTCATTCTTAGGAGCTGGTCAAAGGACTTGGGACCTAGGTAAGAGAAATAAACTACTGCAATAGCCTAAATTTTTGGCTATTTACTTAACACATGGTCATATGCTCTGGTTTGCCTGGTCTCACCCCTTGTGGTATCTCTTCTCCTGGCACAACTATTAATACTGTTCCCTTTATTTCCCAGAGAATCTCACTTTAGATCAGGAAATATATGTGGCTATGTACCTTTAAACAATATGATGTGTAAGTCAAGTAGTCCTTGAGACTCCATTCCTGTCTTCTTCCGTTGCCTTTCTCCGTCTACTTCCTGTTGATCATGAAGTGAAGATCTCTCTCTCCCTCTCCCTCTCCCTCTCCCTCTCCC
>NW_022196911.1:108489965-108492857 GCF_008632895.1 Mastomys coucha
CTCTCTCTCTCTCTCTCTCTCTCTCTTTCAGGACCGTGGCCTGAATCATGTGAAACTGTAACTCAAAATAAACTTGTCTTAAGTCGTGTTTGGAATTTTGTTACAGTGATATAGAAAGTAACTAGTGTAAACAGACAGAGCCCAAAGTAAAAATAACTTTTTTCAATTTAAAGGTAAGTTTCTATTTACAGAAAAATACATGTGTATGCATATATATAATATTTCCATATGAAAATATAGAATTACTTCTTTTCTATATTCTTTGTCTGTAGACACTGACCTCAGATTTTGTTTTTATTTTCTTTAGTCATAGAAATAATATATAAATCATGAGTTTTTTCTTTCCTGATGTATCTTTCAACAACACATTTTCAATATTTAATGAAATCTGTGTAATCCAAACCCCATCACTTTAAAAGAATGTATTCTCATGGGCTGAGGAGATGGCTCAACAGTTAAGAGCACTTGCTGCTCTTCTAGCAGACTAAGATTCCATTCCCAACACCAACAAAAGCTTCACGACCATCTGTAAATACAGTTGCATGGGGTCCGCACCCTGTTCTGCTCTTTGCAGGCACTGCATGCATGTAGTGTGCATACATAGATGAAGGGAAACATCCATGAACATAAAATAACAATAATCATTTTAAAGGGAAAGAAATGAATATCTAGCCAAATGCATATATAGATAAATATAGAATGAATGTCACATACTAAGGGATAACTGGGGTGGGAGAGATGGCTCAATGGTTACAACCAAGGGGACAACATATGTCATAAAGCAAATCACCAATTTTCAAAACTGGTGTAGCTTTGATCATAAAAATGCCAGTTTTAAGCCACTTAGTAGACCTTGTCTGTATTCTAAAGAATGAATCCTAAAGAAAAGAATACACTTCTAAAATAGAAGACTTACATTCAGTCCACAGGAATTCCTAAATTTTTGGCTATTTACTTAACACATAGCTCTGGTTTGCCTGGTCTCACCCTTTGTGATATCTCTTCTCCTGGCACAACTATTAATACTGTTCCCTTTATTTCCCAGAGAATCTCACTTTAGATCAGGAGATATATGTGGCTATGTACCCTTAAACAATATGATGTGTAAGTTAAGACCTCACAAAGTTTATTTTTCTTTATTTTTGTAAACCAATAGTATTAAGTAAGCACCTCAATATTAGAAATTTGGTCCTATTATGTATATGCATAAGTGTATATTATGAACATGCATTTTATTTTACCATAGTTGATGAGATACATAGATATAAATCAGTAATGAAATTTACTCTGCTGCCCTTATACTGTCATCCATGTGTAGTTATTTGTAAAGAACTTATTACATGTACACATACACGTATACATATGAGTGATAGTCCTTACACATCTCTGAATGTATACATTATTAATCTGGTAACAGTTTCATTACTTGATAGTCATAATTATGTTCTATGACAAACCTCTATAAAAGACTCAATATCCACCTTAATTCAAACAGCTTCTCTTTGGTCCAAAGAAAGCATGTGCTTGAAGGACATGCATGCTTCTTCTCATGCTGTGACAACCATTTGGCTCCTCTCCTCTGCTCCTTAAGCTCCTTGAGGATCTAGGAACCTCAGCATTCTCTTATTAATCTCTGTGTCCCTAAGCTTTCTGTGAAGCACTTTGGACTGCTTTAGAAACCCAGGAAATGTTTATGACCTCCTAATAACCATAGGGGAAGTGGTTCCTCATCGCTGAGTCAGCACAATCACAAAGGCAGAATTTAGACATGGAAAAAATGTTTATTATTTTGAGAGGAACAATGCAAATATTCATGTACAGATTCTGATAAAGTTATGTCTCAATCTTACGGACACTCAAACTTGATAAGTTCATATCTCATCTTAAATGATTCTGCTCCTTTCCTGCTTGAATTATGTTTCGTGCCCAAGATTGTTGTAAGAGGGGGGTGACAGAAAGAGGTGCATCAGATTAGCCCACCAGCTTTGAAAGGACTATTTGATCAAAGAGGACTCCACGTCTTTTTGGTTTTGGTTTTGGTTTGTTTCTTGGTGTGTGTCTGTGTATGGTGTATGTGTTTGCTTGTATGTTTTTTTCTCTTGTTTGCATTTTTGCTTGTTTGTTTTGATTTTTGTTTTATTTCTGAGAAAAAAAAGAACATGATTTTGGATGAGTAGGGAGGTGGAGAAGAACTGGGAAGATAGGGGAAATGGTCAAGAGTATGATCAAAACACATTATACGAAAATAATGGCAATTTTTAAAAGAAAAAAAACCACATTTTCAACAATCTAAAGCAAATCCTGTGTTTGTGGGCTTTGAGAAGCAGTGCACAATGCTGATGCTCTAAGGGACAAAATACACTAGAAACCATGAAGAATACAGTATGCAGGTGGGAAAATAAAATACAGGACATAAAACCACAGAATGAATTGATTTTCTACTAATGTGTATATAGACAAGTAAGGCTAGCATATATATTTAGATTGAACTATAAAAGATAAAACAAAGAATAATATCACACATACACACACACACTCTTGCACATGCACACAGGCACACAGGTATACATATGGTTCCCTACCTGGCTAGAGGAATTGAGTGTGGCTAGAACACTTATCATGGCTATTCCCCTAGCCGTTATTTTCCTAATAAAGCAGCTTAAGCTAATACTTCAACGTCCTCATTAGTAACTTCAACATCTTAAGACTGTCCATAGAGGGAAATTTAAGTTAAAATAACTGTCTTTGGGATACCGTGACACAGTTAATCATGCAGATTAAGCCTTACCCTGCAAATAAATTTCAAGTCACTAATGCCAGGATTGGTATACAAGGCATAGCATAAGGTTCAAATGGTGATCTTCTGTTAAACTTCCAATCCTGGCCAAATTT
>NW_022196911.1:108492867-108500855 GCF_008632895.1 Mastomys coucha
TAAGCTTATGGGGATGGCCTTGGAAGATGCTAAATGCAAATGAGGACCTCGAACCCAAAATACTGACATCAACAAAGAATGTTTCATTATCTAATAATCTCTCCTCTTATTTTACTTAAAATAGTGTCTATATAATTTCTACATAATTTACGAACATATTTTTTACCATAGAGACAGACAAAATAATTTACATCTGCTTACCTTTTCATTTAAACTCATTTTTGTTGATTAAAACCACCGCTGGCTGCAATGTTAATTTCCTTTTAATTTTGAACCAGACTGGTCTGATACACAGGTTTGATTATAATGTGAGATCTATATATTGGTCTAGTGAAAACAAAACTCCTCAATTATTTACTTCACTGTCCATATTAAATGAAGTGTTCTGCCCTGAGTATTTGGCGTCTACAATGATATGTTTGTGGGAAATCTTGCTGCATTTCCCTCTCTCTGAAACCGTCTATGTTCTGTATGCCTTGCTTCCGTAATGATTAAAAGACACCAGGCCAAGCCTGGAGTGGACAGATAATCCTGTCTGATTCTCTTGATGTCACTACATTATCTTCATCTGTTTGTTTCTTTTGTTTGATTCTACAACTGTTTTCTTCTTCAACAATCCACCTAAAAAAAAAATCTTTTTTTGTTTGTTTGTTTGTTTGTTTGTTTTTTCGAGACAGGGTTTCTCTGTGTAGCCCTGGCTGTTCTGGAACTCACTTTGTAGACCAGGCTGGCCTCGAGCTCAGAAATCCACGTGCCTCTGCCTCCCAAGTGCTGGGATTAAAGGCGTGTGCCACCACCACCCGACCACATAAAAAAATCTTACCTGAATAAGTTGGTAGCATGTTGACAACCAGCTCAGGTGAAAAGGTAAGTAGTGATTTCAGTAATTCAGGAGTGTAGTCTTAGGCCACACTTAATAATGCCTTTCAGGAATGAAACAGATTTTGTCAAAATTAACAGAATAATGAATAGACACAAAAGTTTTGATGTGTTTGTCTATGAATATGTACGCGTTTGTGGACATGCGTGCAGATGTATACACATGTAGAGACCACAGGCTGATGTAACATGTCCTTCTCAGCAGCTCTCCAACTTCATTTTTGGCACAGTTTCTCATTGAACCCAGAACCCATTGATCCATTTAGGCTGATCGGTCAGCAAGCTTCAGGATCCTCTGTTTCCCCAGCCAGTGCTGGAATTAGGGTGAACTCCACTGAGTCTCTCACTTAAATATGAAAATACTGAGTTTTTATTTTTCACTGTACAAAGTCTGTTTTGTGACACATCTCAGCTGAGACATGGTTTTCTTAGTTATGATGCACACTTAGGCCAGCCCTCTAAAGTGAATTTGACCCTGATGGTCTTTTTCAGGTGGATTATCTAGCTTCCAGCTTTAGCTGTTTCCTAAGTATTACAATCCCTTGTTTGCTGCAATAGTACATAGAACTATATATGCACCATCTTTCCAAGGTCTTAAAGGTCATGAAAATATATGGACAGTGCCAAAGTAATTTCAAATGAGATGACGAGATGAATCCCATGCACATGGAAGATTCTGGTACTTCATTCCTGACGTGGAACAAAGACAATGAGAGTTTGCCATTGTTTCATTTTTCTCTACCCCTCTTATACATACACATCTATGTGGATGACTCTGAAAACAACTCTTGCTTAGTAACCTGAACAATGTACTTTTCTTTCAATATTTATGTTTGATTTGCTAGGAGTCAATTATACTTTCAGCACGGTGACATGAGCTAGCATTATTCTGAGCTGATTTTAACTTGGATATAACACAGAAATTTGGTCCTCATTGTCTAGAGACTCATAAAAAATTAAGATAAGCATAGCTGGGAACCTATTGTTTTTCTTACCAGGAAAATTTAAGTAGAACATTTCTATGGCCATTGTCACTGTTGTTTGTGGTACTGGGAACTGAGTCCAGAGTCCTGTGTGGTCAAGCAAGTGCTCTACTGAGTTCTGTTTCTAGCTTGTTTGTAAATTGTGCCATCTGCTTGACAGTTAGGATAATTTGCATAACAATGACCATTATAGGTACATGTATTTGAATACTTACTCGCCAGGAATGTAACATGTAGGAAGAATTATGAGGAGTGGCCTTATTGGAGTAGATGTGGCCTTGTTGGGTGGAGGAGGTGTATCACTGGGAGTAGACTTGAGGGTTTTCAACTTTAGTCTCTTACTCTGCCTACTGCCTGTAGATTAAGATGTAAAGCTCTCAACTACTGCAATGACTGCAGGCTTCACACTACGATGATCATGGACTGGCCCTTTAGAACTATACGCATAGAGCAATTAAATGCTTTCTTTGATAAGAATTGCCTTGGTCATGGTATCTCCTTACAGAAATCGGACAGTAACTAAGACACTTGTAAACACAAAAACTGTGCTGGACAACTTGGAACCCAGGGTAACCAGTAGTGAGAGGTTAGACCTGTAGTCACGTGCTCGTACAGTTATTCCTTCGGAGAAGGGCATCTTGTTCCCTTAGTCTAGTGTCGTTAAAGATCTCAATATGCATGTTCCCCACCCAAGGTATTTACCAGCAAGAGATCCAGAGTGTACTTGCATGCACAAACATGGGAATCTACAAGCAAGGCTAGTGAACCTGCCGACAGGCCAAGCATGAGGCAGTTGCTTCCTTTCCATGACGCTAGTTACAACATGGCTCTACGATCTGGGAACAATTACTGGTGTTATTTGCTAGTCTTATAACAAATCAAATTGTCTAGTAAACAAGTCATGAAACCCTGACTTTTCTTCCTATTTGCTCATGGTGATACAGTGTCTACTTTAAGTACCTTAGTGGGAGCAGTAACAAAATGTTTTTTTGGGAAATGGCTTTGTAAATCAAGATGTTTCTTTGGATGAAGGGCGCATGTAGCCTCAATGGATTTCCAGACTATTCCAATCCTTGGATTTTTTTTTTCATCTACAGAATGCAAAATGTATCGGTACTGACATTTTTCTTAAGCCTTCACCTCGGTGATGAAAACATGTGGGAACCTATGTACATATAGCCGGTGCTGCACACTTTTGGTAGAACTATAGATTCAGGATCTCTAAAAGGAACTCATTTGCAAAGTTTCATTGCAGTCTGTGGAGGAGGAGGAATGTCCACACATGTAGCATAACTATGTTTTTCAGTCACTCCAAGTAAAGCAATAGCTTACTTAGGTTGGCACCTGGAAGACTAAATATTGCTTTTACTTAAGTGAATTAGCAATTATGGATCAGGAAGAAATAGTAGGACCAACGGAGACCTGATGCCTAGGTGATGTTTTCCCAAGTTGGGCCTTATGTGGACCATGGAAAGAATGTGTATTATACCTATCCTGTGTGACCCTCTCACCCCCTACCTAGTTATGAAGGTAATTAGTACTTGCTGAAATTGGACCTCATATTCACTGTGGCTTAAGTCCCAAGTAATGGTTTCTGGTGCAGAATACATTTGCACCTTAGTGGGGGAACCTTCCCCTGACAAGGATTATCCAATTAAATTAGAAATTTGAGTTTCTACCATAATGTATTTTTCCAGAGGAGTAGAGAGTTAAGTTGACCGAGTTTATGGAGATGGAGAAGCTATGGGGAGATGGAGAAGTGCAGGCTAACTGAAAAGGGGAAACAGAGATGGGAACCCAACTGCATTTTTATTTCTTGCAGTAGATTCTGTGCTCCAAAGCCTGACTGGGAGACTGGACTTTCCTAAATTGCAGTCACCCTGAAATGTTTCTACAGGAACCATTATAGACCTGTCATGGCTTGCCTTACAGAAACATATTCCCACAGACAGAACAAAGGGGCAGGTTCAACAGCAGGTTACAGACTTGGAGTCAGCCAGACACTGACAGTCCTCACAGGCAGCTCAGGACAAACACAGCTGATTGTTAGGATTTTTGGACAGCACTATGCTGACACCAAACATCCTAGGCTGTTTGTCTCTTTATTCTGTTGCTTATTGTCACTTGAGTTCCTATTTAGCTACATACAATGCAATGCAACATGTCTACACATGTGTATGTATATGTATATATATGCATACATATATATGCATACACACACACAAACATATGTGTATATACACATACACACATGTATGCACGGGAATAGTAATTTTCTTGTTATTTATTTATTCTGCCTAGCTAAGCATTTTAATTCTTTTTATTGATGCTTATCAATATGTATTAATTATACACAAGAATCGGTGTCATGATTTTTTCCGGCAGGTATGCATTTTGATAGCATTCATTCCTGTTACCCTCTCTTGTCCCCCTCCCACTCCAGCTGCTTTCCTTCTTCTTGCCAACCACTCTCCCTCCTACTTTCCTGTCTTTAAAAAAAAATACTATAGAAAAATTTGCACTGTCTGTATCCTTATAAAGCTCCCTCCCCCCCCATAAACAGAGCAAATCCTTACCTTCCCCCCCCAGGTGGGCCAGCCCATAATACCACACACCCCATAAACAAGTCTTGGGGGCAGATGTTATACTAGTCTTGCTTCCATCATATTCAGATAACTAACCAGAATCTACAGATGATGCTCATGCCTGCCTTCCTCATCAGAGGTTGAAAATCTTTATAATTAGCTAAGGCCCTGACATACACAGCTCTGGGTGAAGGAAGAGAAGTGAGCCCTGGGGTTTCCACTCCTGGACATGAAGCCAACAGTAGCAAGTCAAATACAATGGATATTTGGAGTGGTTGTGACATTTTTCTTTCTTTTTATTATTATTTCACTTACTCAACTGTTGACTGAAAAAAAAAACCAATATGTTTTGAGAGCATTTCAGTTCTCAAACACCTCAAAAGCTGAAAGATTAAGGCTTCAAATTTACTAGATTTTAAGGGTTTAGTGTTGCCCCAAGGAAGGGCCCTCCCCCAACCACTGGGTTTTGTTTAGAAGAGCCAGCAAGGGGATGGAGACCTGAAAAATCATACTAGAAAAGGGAAATGGGAGAGACTCAAGTTCTGAAACTATGCTAAAATGTGATCTCAGGTGATGCCTATTATTAATCTCTCTGTTGTGCAGTCTCAGATTAAAAAATAAATAAGATGCATAAGAAGAAAACACTTATAAACTGATGGTAGAAGACCAGGAAAGAAAATCCATTAAGTGTAATGATTGACAGACAGCCTTGCTTTGAGAATTTAGATTTTCCTGACCCAATCCCCTCCCAGCACATAAAGGGGATTCTAAAAAAAAAAAAAAAACAGAGAGAGAGAAAAACTAAATTCACTGAATATCTTAGAGGCTTCAGTAAAAGAGACAATAGAGAATAGGAGTAAGTCCCACCCCACCCCCTTAGTACCCATCTCTCAGCCAGAGCAAGTATGAACAAAAGGAAATTCTATTAAAGCAGTTCCCTAGGACTGTGCTTCAGATGCATAAGTAGTTCCTTGGTGTGCTCCTTTGGCCTCTGGTACAATTAATTAGGCCACAGTTGTTTATTTTGAGACATTTAACTAGAGACCTTCTTGAGAGAGAGGCCTGCTCCAGTAGTCATTCTTGCTTTCCTCTAAGTGTGGGAACCTTTATCTAATTGGATTGACTGTAAGTGTCCGTGATCACCGGGTGAGCTGGGCAGGCAGTGAGTAAACCAGGAACATTCACATGGAAATGAGGTTAATTACACAGCATCCATGCATCTAATGACTGCACCTGCAGGGCCACAACAACCTCCCTTTAACTCACTTTCACAATTAGAAAGAGCAGCTGCATTCGATTCCACAGTTAGCGTTTAAAAATCTGTAATGATCCCCAACAGAATAGGGGTGCAAGGGGTGGGGGCGAGGAAGGAGAGGATTCCTCCCCTTCCTTCTCCAGCCACCTGCTGATTGTGCTAATCCGGGAGAGTCTTGGGCACTGGCACACAAGTGCAAGAATCTGCAGCCAGTCCTAGCTGTGCTCCCCAGCCCCGCTCTCACCATGCCATCTGATTAGGATTAGAAATTCTCATCTGTCAAGACTGATGAAGACAATGATGGAGATTTATGATGAGAAAGGTCAGAAGAACTCATAGATGAGGAAGGTATTGTCAGTACTCAAACTTTACTAGAAAGAGAATAAATGGTGTGTGTGTGTGTGTGTGTATACTCATATAAGCACATGTATGCATGTATGTACATGTGTGTGTGCCTACATATGTCTTTAATACAGACATGCAGATTTATCTTAAACACTAGAACATGTAATTATGAGGCTGATGGTTCTCAACGTTTGCAGTCTACAAATCGGAAAGCCAGGAGAAAACGTACTTATAGGTAGTTTTATACTGGAGATCAGCAGGTTTTGTAGAAGAGCCAAGGCTTGAAGTTCAAGGTTCCTCAAAGGAAGGAACCTGATGCCCTAGGCTCCATGGCAGTCAGGCAGGAATGGTCTCTTATGCAGGGAACCCCGGCACGGTTGTTCTATTCCACGAGCTCAACCTGAAGGAGACAATGCCATCTTCTTCACTTAGCCTATAAATTTAAATGTTAAACTCACTCCCAGACATCCTCATCTAGAGTAATTGACTATAACTGGGCACCTCACAGACTAATCAAGTCATCACATCAGTACACAAAGTTAACTGCTGTGCAAGCCATTTTCCAAGTCATGAGTGGATTGCTTGTGCATGGATCGCTAGGATTGAACATACCCCAAGAATCACTGCTGTCTTTTTATTCATCCATTCCCCCTCCCTGTCCACATTATCAAAGCTCTCCAATCCCCATCTTCATTTTCCTTTCCTCATAACAAAAGAGCATCATTTAGTGCAGGTATTGCTTCATGACACTCTAAAAAACTAAGACATGGTACGGTCACATTGAGTTGGTATGTTCCCATCTAATAAATAAATACAGATCTGTGCCACCAAACCCTTCTCACCTTGTATCTTTTTAATATTTTGGGGGACACAAGAGACCAGCAAGAGGAACAAGCCATCTAGGTACAACCTTTGGCCATCATCTACAAGGGCCTCAGAAGCCGTTTACCTTAGTGCACTGACCTATCTGAGCAGCATGATAATAACGTTGGCTACAGTACTTTGGGTAAGAGGAGAACTTAAGCTTGTCTTAAAGAGAAGCCACCTAAACTCTACTACTTCTCTCAAATACAGCTCTACCCATCCAGCACTGCCTGAAAACTGGCATCAAAGTGCTTATTGTATGTGTTGGGTAAGGTGGTACATTGAGGGTGACTGTCCATAAAGGAAGTTTAACTTCTTGCTTAGCACTTCTTATACACAGTTGATAGGTGAATGGCTTTTTTTTCCCCACGCAGTAAGCAAGCAAAACTTTGTTGTTGGTTTTTTTTTTTTTTTTTTTTTGTAAAACAGACTGACTTCCTGTCCTTCCAGCTGTCTAGACACAAGCCTATTTGATAAATGTGCTAAAAACACCAGGGCTATCTCCATTTTACACACATCCAAGAAAGATAAGTGGAGCTGCTTTGAAAAGATTCGTGCCTGGGCATGTTACTCACAGCTGTACCTCCTCAGAGGCAACAAGAGAGTCATGTCCCAGCCAGAGACTCCGCCCTCCAACTGTGTTGCCATCATGAGGGATCCTTTGCCAAGGCATGAAACACCACACATAATGAGGGTAGGGATGAGAAAGGCACTTGGGTAAAGTGTACCCAGAGTGGGGAAACACAGACCTGACTTACTACAGACAGAAGACAGATGCTAAGACCTTACTTGCTGCTCTTCAGCCGTGGCCCTCCGCTAGCTCCTGCCTGGCTGGGTCTGACCTCTGTTGTGGAGAAGCTAAGGATCACACAAGGAACCGAACCCTTGCTGCTATCACCTGTGGCTCAAGAGTTGTGCTTCTGACTAGATGGCAACTCTTTATATTTAAGACAACTTGAAAACCACAGCCTCTCCAGGGCAGCAAAGACTCAGAGGGATATAGTGTTATCAGTTCAGGAGAACCCTGTAGATTCTTTCAAAGGCCACCCTTTGGTTTAATTTGGATTCTCAAAAACC
>NW_022196911.1:108500897-108533880 GCF_008632895.1 Mastomys coucha
AAAAACCGAAAAACAGTTCACTCAAACAAGACTTCTGTTTACACTTGGGGAGGCTCACTTGGCTTGTTCTGTTTTGCAAAAGCCCAGTGATTCTGTAATATGTTTTGGTGGCATCATTTCAAATCAAAACAAGGGAAGTGGTTCTCCAGACTGAAACCAGAGGCCAAGCCGAAGAAGGACTTGCTAAGTCCATTCAATTGGTTGCTTATTTACACCGAATGCTCTCTACTTCCTTTGGGAATCTGTATTAAAATACAGCATACACACATACACTCACACACACCAATCGTAGCTATCAGAATATGAGAGAATATAACATTCTATGAAATAAAAGAAATGTTTATATCATACATAATCACACCTTCTCCCTGCTCCCATACACAACAGTGATGGATTCTGGGATGCCCCCCTCCCTCCGAATACCAAAATAGAAAGGTCCTCAAGTTTTAGTCATATATCTATACGCTCTTTGTTTTTAATCTACACGCATCTCCTAAATACTGTAAAGATTCCCTCTATTACTTAAAATACTTTATACTTTGTAGATAGTATTTAAATAATACCTACAATTACAGAATTGAGATAATGAAATGCCTGTGATGTTTTAGGAGTCCCAGTTTCCTCACAAATATTCTCAATCTCTGCTGTCTAAATGTGTTAGTGTAGAACCTTTAGATACTAAAGGCTGAATGTAAACATGCCTTTTTGACAGTTCTAGAAGAGAGAGGGCACACAGAGGACAGGTGAACTGTTTAAGACAAGTGACCCTTTACCTGATCTAGCCTGGTCTAGTATGTTTTCTTTTTTTTTTTTTTTTTTTTTTTTCTCCTTGTGAAAGTAAAAAAAAAATAAAACAAAAAAAAAGAACAAACAAGCAAAAAACCTCTAAACCTGTTTTGTGATTGTTAAGCTAATCTGTGTCCCAAAGGAGAAAAGAGCCGCTAACCCTTACAGAATGGAGGAAATTACACAGACATGCTCACCCCCAGATTTAACATTCTACATCTATGTGCTTTTTGTAACATATGAGAGGTTTGAGTTGTACCAACATCTGGAAGAGGCATTACTACAGATGTAGAGATCCTACAGTTTTCTTATTAAAAACATTTTGTTCACTCTCTCTCCCTTTCTCTCTCTCTCCTCCCCCCTCTCTCTTTTATTTATCTATTTTTCTTTTGCCAGACACAGCAGAGAAAAGAAAAATGCAACTGTCTTAAACTGAGGTCACTTGTGATGTGTGCTGAGCACCTTCGTAGTTCATTCATTCACCTGCTCCATCAACAAAGCTTTATAATCAATATGAGACACTGGGCTAACGCGAGGTATTTCTTCTTGTAAAAATCACATTCTAGAAGGATCCAGGTGACAAGAAAGACATGGAGATAGCAGTTAAGTGGTTGGGAGATGGCTCAGTCAGTAAACTGTGTGCCATCCAAGCTGAGGACCTAAGTTAAGGCCTCAGGACTCGAGTGTAAAAGCCAGGTACTTATAATCCCAGCTCTGGGAGGTTGCGATAGAGGAATAGACCCCACATGCTTGTCAGGCAATGGACTCAGCTTAATGGGCATGTTTCAGGGCAATGAAAGACCTTATCTCTAAAAGTAAAGTGAAGAGCTCCTGCCAATGCCACCAGGGATAACACCTACTCTCCATGCCCATGTGCACACACTGAACCCTCACATAAACACATGAATGCACACATACACCTAAACAGCTATGCGCATAAATAAAAGACAGAAAAAAAAAACATAAACAAGCCTAGGTAGTAAGTTTTTATAGGTAGTAAGTCTTTATTACGGGGACAAAGCAGAACAATATAAGACACAAGAAAGAGCCACCATGGAGGTGTGTAAGTGGCAGCTTTTGACTAGGTAGTAAGACGAGAACTTCCTGCCATGGTAGTGTCTGACCTGAGGCCTGAATGCAAGATGGAGCCAAGCATGTTACTACCTGCACAGTAGCTGCACTCCAGCCCTGCCCAGAACTTCTGTCTGGATTAAAGGGAACATTTGAAGGCCACAGGCCAGCAGGAGCCACCAGGGAAGTAGCGGCTATGCACATTCTGGCTTGCCTCAATCCTCATAATACCCTTTCAGAGAGGGCTAACTTGCATGGTTGTTCATTATCTTCATTTTCTACACATGCTAATAGAACATTAAATCTAAAACATGACCTTTAGAAGACATTTAAAAAAAAAAAAGATGACCGACTTAAGAGATAACATACTCTCTCAAGGGTTTCATCGGGTTCCTAGGGACTAGCAACTAAGACATGTAACTTCAAACACAATATTCTCACCCTATCCCCTGTTTGCCATCCTGATAAACAGGAAGAGGCTTTTATTGTGTTTGGTTGTCTATCAAACCATCTTTTAAGGGATTTAGACAAATTGCTCCCGGAGTGGGGGTGGGGTGGGGGTGGGGGTGGGGTGGAGCAATCCCTTACTTCATGCAAAGAAGCTTGCAAGGATCACACCTGTAGCCTCCTGGCTGGCACAGAGCCAACCAAAACAGAGCAGGGAGGTAGTATTTATCTCCTTATGTCTCCTCCTGTTTCAAAAGAACTGATTTTCAAGTAGGGATGCAGCAGAAATTGTTCTCAGCGTCACTCAAAGGGAACTGGATGTAAAGAAGACACTAGGGGAACAAGAAGGACATAAACAAGCCAGATAGAGGGGAGGTGGGGACTTGGTGTCCGCAATAACAAGAGTTGACATTTGTTACACATTCATTGCGCAGCACAGTCTCCTGGAAGTGACTTAAATCAGAGCCTATACATCGAAGCCCATCTTTGGTTTGACAGGTCACAATAGATGGTGCCTCCCTCAAAGAGCAGGAATCCTCCGGCTTTCATTTGCTCTGGGCAGGAGAAATGAGAAACCACTTCTTTGACTGCATTAGGCTTGTTGGTGTGTTCTCTGTTTTGAGAGTCATAAATGGTATCGCTTGCAACTGCTATTTACTGGCAGGGTACTGCACCTCGACAGTGTCTCTAAGCACTTCACCATAGAGTCCGAGTTACCAGAGCCTAAGCATGAGGCAGTAAGAGCCATTTATCTCTGTGTCTACAGAAACAGGAACTGGATCTCAGAGAGGTGAAGCCAGCTGGGTGTCAAGGTCACACAGCTGGGGATGCTTGCACTTTGAATTGGAGCACCAGTGTGACTACAGTTTGAATCTAATAAACCAACTACTCCATTTATTAACTGGTCAGCTAATACTTGATGAGTTTAATTAGGTGATGTTCAGACTTACAGGGAGGGCAAAATTTTAAATCTTCTGAAATGTTTATTTGACTGGACAACTTTCTCTTGGAAATGGGACCCTTCAGCTGGAATGACGTTATATGTGACTACTTCAATCAAAAAACACCTCCTCAGCCAGATAGTTGTTTTAATATTGGAATAAATCTTAGGCAATGGCCATGTGTGATGAGATTAGATAATCCTCCCCACCCTCTTTCCTCTTACTTTCTCTCTCTCTCTCTCTCTCTCTCTCTCTCTCTCTCTCTCTCTCTGTCTGTCTCTCTCTCTGTGTGTGTATGTGTGTGTGTGTGTGTGTGTGTGTGTGTGTGTGTGAATTTATGTCAGTGCTAGAAGCACGATAAGTTAAAATAAAAGACTCAGTCACTTGCCAGAACATTTCATGGAAACTTAAGTTGGTGCCTTTAGATTCATATTTTTAATCGTCTTTAAAAGAAAAAAAATGACTGGACAGCTTCTACAGAACAACACTCCCAGTGAAAGAATATAAATAAGAGAGAAATATAAGAACAGAGTATATAACGTGAGTAGAAAAATGTTTTTCTTTAGAAGATATAGACTACACAAGGGTCTACATATGGAATAATGGCAACAGTACTGACCTTCCGGATGGTGTGTCTCCTTAGCAGCGTGTTAGCGAGGAGCGACTAACAGTCTGAAGATTTTAGTGTCCACAGAAAGACTCCCTAAGGACTTGTTCTGGAGGTCTGTGCTTCCTCAATCTACAGCTCTCTAGTCCCAGGACACTGGATTTGAACCAGTTTGGTTCTACGTTTGACAACAGAGTTATGATTTTGGAAAGGCATCTCACAGATAGCTTTTACTTCTCTGGTCAGTGACTGCTATCCTGTCAATACACTTCAATTGCATTCCCAGATCCTATAAATCCCATACATCACTGATTTATCACACATGCCATGGATTGACTTAGAATTAAAATATTAAAAGCAATTACTGTAAAACCTCATGCATTTTCAGACACCTCAATTCAGAAAGGTCTAAGTGCAAGATGTAAATTTGAGCTACAAACCTGAGATGCACTTGGATGTCATCTGCTAACCCATGTGGGGGCTGATGGCCTCAGTAACTAGGCACTGGCTTGTATTTTGGACTAGCCAACTGACTGTAGTGTAATTAGAAAGTACTCAATACATTTGAATGCAATACATTCAATACATTTATTGTATGTATAATAGAGAACCTTTACTATGAACCCCAAAGCTGAAAACAAATCCCTCATGCATGTTTTAAACAGAAAGAATTACTTCTGTTTTTCCAAAATGATTTGGACCTCAGTTGGTCATTTGGTTCGGTTATCCACCCCCAACCCCAATAAAGAAAGAAGCCAAGATGTCCAATATACTTAGGAAACTATTGTCTTCAATTTATTTTTGTTTAGCTACTTTCCTTTATTTAAATTTCAAGACATGTAGTGCTCACCACCCCTTAGGAACCAAGCAACACCGTATATGATCCTTTGTTTTAGGACCACGAGGGACCTTTTCCATAAGATTAGATGGCTTTGGAGGCCTCCTGTTCACACCCTGTTGTCCTTAGAAACTGTGAAACATTACTTACTCCTAACATTTTCCAAATATGGTCCCTCTAGGAGGTAGCCACCACTTAGTTCTTCAGTTCCCTCCAGGCCCATACTGGCTTGGCCCTGCCCTGATTCCTTTGTGAGAACTGGCTTCCAGCTCACCTTCTCCTGCTGAGGCTCTTTAATTGGCTGCCTGATAAATGACACACTGTATTCCTTTCTGGTTTTCTTTTTATTGGGATAATTCCCAGACAACTGATTGGTTGCATGGAAATGACAGTTACGAGAGGATTGTTGACTGGGCTGGAGTCTCGCTTATTAACCCACACAGGTGGGACTGGCATTTGTTAGGCAGAGTTTCCTCCTGCATCCATCTCTCTCGCTGCTGGGCAGACCTATGGCTCATGTCAAGATGTTGAAAGTAAATTCCTCAACATAGAAGAAGCCTGAAACTCAACCTTTTCTCTCAGGCTCTGTTAAGGGAGTTAATCAAATGCAGGAGAGTTCAAGGAATTATTTGAAGGACTCAGAACTCTAAATGCAAGAATGGATAAAGCTGGGAGATGGGGTGAAGAAATGGAACCACATTGCATGATGGTTTTAGGCATCGAGGCATAAGTAAATTCCAAGGACAGTGTCATTTCTCTGGAAAATCCTATCCTTATATTGACCATTTTTGCAAAATCAAACCAATTTTTATGTCCTTCTTGTATCATATCCATGTGTCTCCAAACAACATGTTTCCTCTTCCTGTCAGCAGAGGACTGGCTTATGTGGAAAGGGGCATTTGACCCTTCTAGTTATCTACATAATCCAAGCCTAAGTCCCTTTAGAAGGATTAAGCAGTCCTGCTGTGTTATGCATGATCCTTGGACTTGGAATTTTTGTTTGTTTGGTTGGTTGGTTGGCTGGGTTTTTATTGTAAGAATATCCTATATGCTTTGCAGACAACATCCAATTTTAGACACATGAGCCAAGGACAGCTGAAATTTGACAAGAGATAGCCCTCTTTTCAACTAGAGGAGGTCAGCTTTGAATCAGTCCCATAGTTCCCTTTACTCCATGCATATGTTCAGCTTGGCCATCAATTAAGCTAAGCTAAGCTGAGCCCATAGACACCTTCCATTAAACAGGCACCATGAGTGTTTCTCATCCTCAGGGTCTTGAGTCATCACAACACATGATAACACCATCTCAACACAACGTTCTCTCCAGTTTCTGATGTTCTCATTATTCCAGAGAGGCAAAGAAAATATTGTCATAACGTTCAGTTAATTAAAGAAATACCTGTGGCTAGGAGAAGGCTCAGTTTGTGTGATTACCACTGCACAAGATTGAAGACCTGAGTTTGGATCCCTGGTTCTCTCACAGGGCCTTTCATGGCTACAGGTGCCTGTATGCACTAATGGGAGGTGGGATTTGGGGGTCAGAGACAGAAAGGTGGCTGGAGCTTGCTGGCCAGCCAGCCTAGCCAAAACATGATAAGCTTCCAGAGTCAGAGAGAGAGACTCTGTTTCAAGGGAATATAGTGGAGATGAACAGAAGAAGAAGATAGCCTACGTCCTCCTCTGGCCTCTGCAGAGACCCACCTGCTCTCTTCTACCCATATACACATATGCATAAACACACAGGAATAAGTAAATTACAAATTCTCACATTTAAAAAAATGTAGTGTTAAAAGAAGAAGAAAATGTCTCCTTACTTAAAGCTGAGGAAGGAGGAGTGAGCCTAATTTGACTGAAACTCCTTCATTGAAACTCCTGTTTCGGTGGTTCCTCATTATTTTGACATTCAATTCCTTCTTCTCCCAAATCCTAGGACTGCATTTAACTACTAAGAGTCCAGCACTGCAGGACTGGGCCTGGCTCAGTGGCTCCCGTGGGAGAGTCCTTGCTATTTGTTTTGTTCTTCTGGCTCCCTCCCTGCTTCCTAATCAGACTTCAAATACTTCCCCATGTCAAAGAGTAGAAAGGTAACTTGAAGAAAGACATCTTCAATAAGACCTTCAAAATGATACCACCTACATTGGTTGATGCCGTTTCTTTGCTTACCATCCTTACTCCACGCTCTTCAACCACAACTTTCTAGACATCTTGAGTGTTAATTTTAATTCTGGTTTTATTCCTTAATACTCTATCTGATGTCACAAATCCCTGGCACACGGTAAGCTCTGAGTTCTTTCTATATTTTATTGCCATAAATTAATGATAATTTCATTAAATAATTCAACACATTAAGTGATTAATACTTGTCTTTTACAATATTGCCAAGATAATTAAATTAAGTACTATCTTGGAAGTGGTAGTTACTGTCATTGGAAAACACCCTGTATAAGTCAGGGTTTTAGAGAAACTCAAGATTATTATTTTTTTTCCTCTGCTGTTTAGTGACCGGTGATCCTGAGTGTACTTCATGTCTTTGTGTTTTGAAAGACCTGGGAACAAGACAAAAGTGACTCTTGAGTGTCTAATGGATGACTAGATAAGGTGCTAGACGTGATTTTCTGGACAGACTGTCTAACCTGCCCCCTCAATGTGAATGTCAACTCTTCTATGCATTCCTTCCTTCTCTCTGAAGCTGCCTGTGTACTTCACTTTCAGTAATTCATCACGGCTTGTTGTTTGACACTGCTGCAAACATGGGTTTTGTTGCCTTTTTCTGTCTCCCTGAGCATCTCCTTATCTTCAAAAGATAGACTGGCTCTCTGTGGGTCAGAACCTTCACAGAAAAACAGGTGATGTTGGTTGGAGGGAGGGAATGCCTGAGACAGCACGTAGCATTCAGACACAAAATGGGAGAGGCCACTGAAAGAATCCTACCAACCAAAGGAGAAACATGTCACCACAAGGAGCTATTTTGGGATACAAGAGCCAGAGAAATAGGGAAGAGCCAAAATGAGTAACAGGCTGTCAGCTTTGCCTTTTAATAATAAAATAATTGAAGGGTTGATACAGTTAGGGGCCTTTTAAGAAGTCTAATAGGATGCTTCCATTAGAAGAGGAAGAAGCTCTAGAGGAAAAACTGTCCTGTGTCTTTTTCTCTGGACTTTTCACAGATCTCCTTCCCTTTCTCCCAGGCAAGGTTTTTCTACAACATCCCCTAGAGGGCGCAGTGACTCTCTTCCTCTTGTGTTCCCAGTTAGAGACCCTGGACAAATAGACTGTTAGAAAGCACCCTCATAAATGCAAAGGAGAGGGAGGAGAGGGCAGATGTGGGATGGGGGTAACCCAGAAGTGGGATATCATTTGAGATATAAATGAATAGACTGATTAAGAAAGAAAGAAAGAAAGAAAGAAAGAAAGAAAGAAAGAAAGAAAGAAAGAAAGAAAGAAAGAGAAGAAAGTAAATGTGTTCTAAGCAAACCAGGTTCAACTCCTAGTCCCAGTACAGCTGTGAACAAGCCAGATTCAAGTCCTGCTTGATAACTTCAGTAACTGGCACAAAGTGCAGTTTACTACACGCATGCCCTTTTCTGTTGGCACCATCTTTCAGTTTGGACATATTAATAAATTTCATCTCTAGTCTTCACTATCCAAAGGTTGACTCCCAGAGTAGTAGGTCGACTGGAATTTTAATATTGACTCTATTATCTCATTTAAAATCATTTAATTTGTCTCCTTCCCTAGATAAAAGAGTGTTGAAAATGTATCCTACTTTTGAACTACAGCCTATTAATCTTAATGTAAGTGGTTCAAATTTTCTGTGGTAAGATTTGCTTTGTGTATTGCCATTCCACATATGATTTATATGCTACATCTTTAAGGTAGGGTGTGGTCTTGTGTTTCAAAACTTTTCAGGCCCAGACAGTAGGATTTTGAGTTCAAGGTAGCATGGGCTATCTAACAAGACTCATTCTCAAAATAAAACAAACAAACAAAAGCATATGCCCTTTAAACATAGGCATTTATTCTCTATTTGTAGAATACTTATATGTAATAAAGTAGCATTGAAGAAATACCTGAGGTGTGTTTGCTTATTCAAATACAATGAAAATATTAGTATATCTCTCAGAAGATTGCCTTGGAAGCAGATGGGACCATTTATAAGAAATACTTGGCACAAAGCTTGACAAAGCTATATAGTAAACAATTGGTAAATACTAGCTATTTTAACACAGTTTGTGGCATAATTCTAGAACTGTTTGACAAAGGATAGCTTTGTATCAAAGAGGTATATCACACATTACATATGCATTTTATTTTTTGTTGCCTTTTGGAGGTCATTACTGACTCAGTGCATATAGTTTACATACAAGGAAGGACTAGAAAATGGTTGAAATCACACAGACATACTGCTTAGTTTGACTGAATCAGTCAGTAATTTTGAGACTGAGAAATTGTATATAGTTCCTTTCATTTTAGTAACACCAAAATAAAAGGTAAGGAAAATTTATAAAAAATAAAGTTTGAGAAGGAAGATTGTTACACCTTTCCTCGTTTGGTTCTTTTTCCTTACACAGAATAAAGATCACCCCTTGATCTTGATTAATATAACTATATTCACAACTTTCAAAAAGATTTACTGGAAGTCCTGTGTAGCCAAGGCTGTCTTCAGATTCACTCTATCAAGGATGATCTTGAACTTCTTCTTATCTTCTGGCTTCCATCACCTAAGTAAAGGGATTACAGGTGTCTACAATGGTGTCCAGTTCTTAAAGGGCTGGGGGTGAACCACAGGGCTTCTGGAATGCAAGGCCACTACCCTTCCAATGGAGATATATTCCCAGCCCCTTAACACCTCATCTTCATCTCAATCACCCAATTAGGATCAAAAGACATGGAAGCTGGGATTCCAGGGAGAGAGCCTCAGCATTGTGTCTTCAAGCTTCTTCTCTATTCTACTGTGGGGACAGAGGGATAGATGGTGGAACTCAGGCATTTGACATCTGCTACCTGGGATCTGCATGACTAAACATGCCTTGTTCTATCTAGGCATACATATCACCAACTATTTAGGGTTACTCATATGTGCACAGGATTGGGGTTGACCACTTAGGATTGGGAAACATAACAAGGAGTTCATCCCTGGGGAACTCTCTCTCTCTCTCTCTCTCTCTCTCTCTGTCTCTCTCTCTCTCTGTCTTTCTCCCTCCCTCCCTTCTCTCTCTCTCCCTCTCCCTCTCTCTGTCTCTCTGTCTCTCCCTCCCTCCTCTCTCTCTCCCTCCCTCCTCTCTCTGTCTCTCCCTGTCTCTCTCTCCCTCCCTCCCTCCTCCTCTCTTTCTCTCCCTCCCTCTCTTTCTCTCTCTTTCTCTCTCTTTCTCTCTCTCCCTCTCTCTCTCTGTCTCTCTCTGTCTGTCTCTCTCTCTCTGTCTCAACAGCCATTGGTTACATATAGCTCTTCATGGGTGAAGTCTTTGTGATTTTTTCCCCTATCTGTGCCTCCTGGTCAAATGCACGTCTTGTCTAGAAAGCCATATTGTTGAGATTTACTTGGTGCAGCTCCCAGGTCAACTCAGGAATTTGAGAGAGGGCAATGGAGGAGTTGGAGGGAGGGAAGGGTGGAAGGGAGAAAGAGAGGAGTTCATAACTACAGTGCCTGCCTGTGCATGGAGTTCTCAAAGGTAATACATTTAAGTGTATAAAGGACCCACGGCTAAAATCTGGCAGCAGTGGGGCAGAGTATCAATGCCTTCCCAGTTACATTTTAAAACTTACCAGGTGAGCAGGTGTGAGCTGTGTACTGTTTAACTGCTTCTGTCCAATTGGACCTGCAAACCCTGACCACTTGGTCATGCTCTTCTCCTGCTATCTCTAGTCTATGCATCTTTCAACCTTTGAAGCACAGATACACGTCCTCAGGCACAAGTGTGTCTGTGACCCTCTTTCCTTGTGGGCACTTTACCCAAGGCATACGTGATTTGTGGCTTTGGCACCCTGGTTTGGGTTTTGCCCTTGAAAAAGTCTCCAGTTCTCATGTGTGTATATAGCAAATGAAGCATATGAATGGCATAATTAGTACACAGCGGATCATGCTGTTACCCTGGACTGCATGCACCTCAACAGAGAAATGACTTAGGAACAGCACGTTGTATTTTGCCTCTTGTAACCTCCCAGAGTCTTCCCTTCCAGAAGACAAGCACAGAATTGTGGATTGCATGGGTGCTTGACAGTAGGTTTTATTCCAAGCAAATTTAATATGCTTATATAATAAAACCTGTACGCTAGATCTGAAGTAAAAATAATCGTCTCAGGCACTGGGCCACTGGCCACTGGTCTCCACCTGTCCCAAAGGCACCCTTGTATCAAAGTAAGGAAGGGCTTTGCAAAGTAAGAGAATATCCATTTCACCCATAGAATACAAAAGTGCCCTTTGTCTCCTGGGATGTCCAGATAACATATAATCATGCCCCACTTAAGCTTAACCTAGAAAGTGACACAGGACAGGTGCTTCAAAGGTGAGGTCAAATCTGAATTTGAGCTGAGGTGAATAGGTATTTGATCCCAAAGATGACAATCTGGGAAGCAAAGAAACTCAGAGAATACATAAGAACTAATACGAAAGGGCACAACATGATTTCTGAAATCCCCAGAATGACGAGTGTAAATCATCACGAAACAGATACCTCAGAGAAGGAAGGCGAGTACCCTAAGGCATTTGCCCCCAAAGTATTTCTTATGAGATGTCCAACACTAAACCGCACAATGACCGCATACACTGGGATCAGTTGTCAGTGCATGATCAAATCAACCAGAAAGTTAGAAATAATTCAACCAAACTATTCTGGGGGCTTGGTGGAATCATCCCACCTCCCCTCACCACTCAGATCCCCTGCTACATACCTTCACAGAAGATCCTTAGCTGTAGGATCAGTCATAAAAAAAATCCACATTCTAAAAAATGGCTTAAGTCAGAAGGCAAAATTGATATTTAATGGATTTCTTTCCATTTCATCCACTTATTTGATACTTCGGAATTGCCTCCAGACATTTTGAGTTAAAATGAACATTGCCAGGAGGTGGGGGATTGCAGAAGCCTAATTCTTTGCAGAACTTTTAATTTCATGTAGTGACTTTTTAAAGCCCATTATAATAAAATGAGTCACATTTATCACACTCTAACAACAATAATGAAGTCATAAGCTGGGTAGTAATTAGCTCCAATAGACATTTATCCTGTGGCCAGAAAAACAACTGAGATCTCATGCTGCGGAAAAGCTCACTCCTAAGACTTTTTACATATGAGGTTGCCAAACTCAGACTCCTATTGATTAGATTCAATAGATGGGATAGTGTTCTTCGGGCCTTACTCTACCAAGATCTTTGGAAATAGAAAGAACAGGAGTTTAATGCTCTTGCTTTTTCTTGTGTACATTTGTAAGCTTCAGAACCCAGTGGGTTGTCTGCTCCTGCTATAACCATTATTGTGTAAAGCTTTCGTTTTACACAGCATCGATTAAAATTCTCTTTCAGAATTCATTTTAACATGCATATTCCTATGGAACGATTTTACTAACATCGGTCAGAATGATGCACTAGGTCAAGCCTCCATTCCGTATCCTAGGACCCAAAGCAGTACACAAGACATTTTTTCTGAGTACTGGTCACTCTTCTGAAGTCAGTGGCACTGTTACTCCTGAAAATGAGGAGTAGTTCCCTGGGTTGGCCAATAATGGCTGCTTAGAACAGCATTACAGTGTCATACTTCTCTTACAAACATCGCTGCCTGTCAGCACTGGAATGCTTGTTAGTCACTCTTCTCATAGATGGTAGAATTGAACTCTATAGCCACAGCCACAATGTCAGTTCACAAGCCCCACTCCTGTATCAAAAAAAGGAGTCCTTAGTAGTATTTGAGATACTCCATCAAGTGTCCCTTAATATCTCAAGGTGGAGATGGTTCTTTTGCATAAACAATATTAAAAAAGAGGGGAAACTATAAGTTCTCCATCATTATTTTTTAAATACGCCTAGTTATGGGTAAATTCAAGAGATACACATTTTAGAGGCCTAGAGACATAGCACAGTTGGTCAAGTACTTGATGTAGAAACATCAGGTCTTGAGTTTGCATCCCCACCACACACATGATAAAGTCTGGTGCATTGATGAGCACCTGTAATTCCACCTCAGCATTAGGAAGGTAGAGACGGTAGGACCCCAGGGCTCCCTGGCTACTCCATCTAGCTGAATCAGGGCTCCCTGGCTACTCCATCTAGCTGAATCAGGCAGTAAGCATCAGGTTCAGTGAGACATTCTGTGTCAAAATGGAAAAAAAATTATAGGTGGGGAAATGAGTCCTACTATGCTAAGATCTCACACAATGTGTCTTCCCAGAAGTTTCATTAAGAAGAGGGCAGCCCTGCTGGCCACCAGAATTGCCATTTCCAAAGCCAGGTGAAGAGGTGGAGGGAAAGGAATAAATGGCTTACATGTACATGTGCTTACACAAAACCACAAAAGCACCCGAAATTAGAAAAATTAAATAAATAAAAATTGTCTTGGTTTTAAGGCATCCTATTATTCTATTTTAGGAGGAGAGAGAGAGAAAGAGAGAAAGAGAGAGAGAGAGAGAGAGAGAGAGAGAGAGAGAGTAGCAGAGACCAGGAATGGCCATGTAGAGAGAGGGGGAGCGGAAAGGGAGGAGAGGGAGCAAGAGGTGAGAGTAACAGCAAGAGCTTAAGAGCAAGATTTTGTTTTCTTCATTGTAATATTTAAGTGACAGGCTCAAGCGATGGCATCTTCTGATATCATGCACATCTTACAGAATGCAGAGACAAGAATCAGACCAGGGTGCATCCAACATGCTGCCATGTGATAGATACAGTTAGGTCTGGAATACTAAGCAGTTGGTGGCGTGCCTCCCATGTACAGTTCAAGCCTCTGAGATAAAGAATATTCTCAAAGCTAAAATAACAAATGGATGATTAATAACCTCCAGGTAGCAGCACGGACTTCTTCCCACATACACAGCCAACGTATTAACCTTCACGCTTCAAACCAGTCTGACAGGCACAAAGTGCAGTGCAGGAAGGAGAGACAATTACTGGAAAATTAGACCCACAGAGGAGGTTGGAAGCTGCCTCGGGGAATATGGCTACTTGTAAACATGAAATCATGAGTGCTTTAATTTCTGTCTCATTATATTCCATTTCTAGTTGCCTAGCCACAGCCTCAAGACAGTGCTGACTACATTGGTATTCATACAGATATAAAAATTGTCAATATTGTCACAATTTTCTTAAGATTTCTTGAGAAACGTGTGCCCGCCCATACTTGTTGGGTACTATAAAGGGACTATGTGGAGCCACACATAAAGGGACCATGTGTTGTTCAGTATACAGGCTGAAGAGATAGAAGACTGACTCAGTGGGTAAAAATGTTTCTAACCCAAGTACAATCTCCAGAACTCACACCATAGAGACAGGTATACTGGTTGCATATCTGTAATCCTAGCACTCTACACATGACATGGGAGGCAGAGGCAGGAGGATGACCAGAAAACTCACAGGCCAGCAAGCCTGGAGGACAAAATCTCTCAGAAAAAGTGAGAGGCCCTGACTCAGCAAGGTGGAAAAACTTGAGTAGGCAAAGTTTTTCTCTGAATGAGTACATATGTTGTGGTATATGTGCACCTGTACACACACACACACACACACACACACACACACACACACACACACACACAGGAGAGAAACACCAAAAATATTTGTATACTTATCTTTCTATACCTATATCTGTCTACCTATGTATATCCTTCTAAATATACATATATACATACATAAATAAATAAAAATTAACTTGTATTATTCAACATAAACATGAGTTTCTGACCAGTCATGTTCTGCAAAGAATTAAGCAACAGCAAATATCTGATAGTTGTGGTAAATAAGACAACCTAGCTAGGGCCTGATAGTTTCCCATGTGAAGAATCTTAGGCAGGTTCCAGAGTAATATCCATTACAGTGCAGACAGAATCCTTGTTCAACAAACATTCCATTAAAAGATATAATATCTTCATTGCTGAAGGGATAAAGAGGAGGAGGGAACGGAGGGGGTGAAGAGAGAAAGATGAGAAGGAGGAGGGGGAGGAGGAGGAGATTCTCCCAATTCTGCAGCAACTTGATATCAAAAGTCTTCTTCCAGAACATTCTGAAAAAGACCTATTTACAAAAATAGCTTTCTTGGGAGTTTACTTTAATGGTATGGGGGTCCTTATCCTGACATGGAAATGTGAAACAAAAACACAAATTTATAATAGTCATTGTACTGGTGTTAGGTTTGAATACTGGATTAAATTTCAGTTCTTTGAAGTGGGTTTCTGAAAGAAAGGAAAGAAAGACAGAAAAAGAGAGAGAGACAGAGACAGAGAGACAGAGAGAGACAGAGAGATAGAGAGGAAGTCGAGGGATTGCAGGCTAGGGCTTTGAATGACTCTAAGAAGTAAGGGGGCAGCATTACTCAGATTGAGCAGATAATCTAGAGTTACTTTTTATGTCTGATTAACTAGACAAGGCAATCAACAGGCATTTAGGACTTTACATGTTCACTGTCTTTCAAGTGGCTTTCTTTGACACTTACCAAAACTTCACAATCCTTAGCATAATCTTTTCTTCCACTCCACCTTTTAAAGCTTCCCACTTGCATTTCACCAAACCCTAACTGTTCCATCTTTCAGCTTCAGATTTCATATTGATCACCCTTCTAAATACATACTCATTGTCTGCTGCTCTTCCGATTCAAAATCAAGATCTTTTGAAAACACTATATCTCCCGGTCCTCCTAGGCTCTGTTGCAGAATTTACACCCCATTCTCTGAGTTTATTTTCTCCTAAACGTTGTCCTCATTTGTTAACTTCTGACTGCTGGCACACACACTCTGCAGAAGAGGGAATAATGTCTATCTTGTAGACCACTGAGGATTTGTCTTGACGCATGTGTTCTTGACCCATAAAAGAAATTAGAAAGTATAACTGCCTGGGGTAGGATAAAATAAAGACAGCTTCTCTCTGTACTCTCACCAATAAATCATTACCTGGAATAACACAGACGACAATGTGTGAGGAGGAAATGGTTCTGGATCAGTGCTGGTCCTGACATGGAAGGGGCACTGCTCCAAGGTTCTCTATATTTTAGAGTCTTCTACCAAGTGAATGTCCCCAAGACAACAGCAGCATCATTCAGGGTTTTGATAAAATGCTTTTAATACTACTGTTATTAAGAGAATTTGCATAGCATACAAGGGTTCTCTCCTCTCAGCTTTAGCCCTTAAAACCTATGATTTATGGGGTAGTGTCTTTAGAACATTAATCACAAAAGGCACTGAGGCAAATTTGACCCAAGGAATCTGACCCACATAAGAGATGAAAGCTAATGACGCAGTAGAATAAGAAGACTTGAAATTATTAAGAAGTTAGACCTTAGAGACATTCGATTTTGTAAAATCACTATGCTGTGTTGGGAAAATTTCAGAAGCGCTGCTCACAAGAAAATGGGCCCAGAAATGAAACTTCCAGCTGGGTTTCAAAACAGAAAAAGAAAGAGAGAGAGAGAGAGAGAGAGAGAGAGAGAGAGAGAGAGAGAGAGAGAGAGAGAGAGAAACTAAAGGAAAGAAAGAAAAGCCCAGAGTGAAGTTTTTTGCAAATGCAGGCAGATAGCTGAGGAATTAGAAGGCCAGGTTGGCTTGGCTAAACAAACCACAACAATGGTCAGTCTGATAAAGCCTCTGAGAAAACCTTTCCACTTCAAACCCTATGCTCTGAAACCATGCCCATTGCCACTATGCTGAGACAATCATATCTTCCAAGGAGAAGGATTCCGGGACCTGTGGGAGAGTCACAGAGGGGAAGTGTATCAGGATGTTGGTAGAGAATTGGAAGCCATGAGGGCAGGTGTAGAATCCACTTCTAAACACACAGCTGAGGGGAGTGTAAGGTGGCCTGAGAAGGCCCAGTGTGTTCTAATCAGCCAGGGGAAGGAGGGAGGCTAGAAAGATGTCCTTTCTTTGTGAATGAATACGTTGGTTTCATAAGTGGGTCCTTCAGGAAGGGCTTCCTGCAAAGAATGAGGGAAACTATTCAAATCGTCTGAAGATTGCATGTGGCTGTCTGAACTGAGTGATACGTTTCCCAAGGATATTTCATCTTTATGTTTCAAGATTTGGCTTAGCTTTATTCTAGTAATTTTCCACTCGTCCCTACAATATATTCATCTAATATAACAAAATAACAAACATTTATTGAGTGACTTTTGCCTCCAAACTGTCAGATATCGGAAGCCATTTCTTGTTCACTTGACCAATTAATTCTCTCTTTCATATATATGCATATATGTACATATATGTATATGTGTATATATGTATATATGTGCATGTATACATAAATGTATATATGTACATAGATGTATTTATGTATGTATATACATGTATATGATAAAGTGTAGATGTGTGTACATTTGGCTGTTGATTGAATATTCATTTATGTATGAGCTTGTTGATTATCAATGCCAATTCATGTATCATCCAGGGTCACATTTCCTGTACTTAGATGCATTTCCCTTCATAGCTTCAGAAATATTATGATAAACAAACACACACACACACATACATGAAATGGAGTAAAGCCCATTGGACAGTCTCCAACTCCTTTTCAGTGTCATGTTTATGGCTTTTTTTTTTAAGGCAGAGAGACTAAAGGCATCTTTCCAGAACAGAGAAATTGTTAGAACACATATTTATCTGTTTATATTTATTCATTTATTCTTGTGTATGTGTGATATGTGTGTAGGTATGCTTAAGTGTGTGTATGTGTGACATGGAGACCAAAGGCTGACAAAGAATTGCTTCCTCAGGTCCTCTTCAGCTTAGTTTTTGAGACAGCACATCTCACTGAACTTGTAGTTCAGTTTTTATCTAGAGCAGGTCTCTGCTGAACTCTAGGGAGTCTCCTGTCTCTGCCCTCCTCAAAGACTCAAGGCTAAAAATGGGCATCATGCTCACCAGGTTTTGTGAAGTTGATGGGAATTTGAACTCAGTTATTCATGCTTACACCATAAATACATCATTAACTGAGCCATCTTCCCAACATTTGTTAGACCATTTGGACACAACAATAAATAATAATGTCCTTCCAAGGCAGGTCTGGCCTGAAAAAAATGGATGAACTCACTGACCTGCCATTCTATTAATGAAAGAAGCTGATCACATCTGTACGCAAGTGAATTTTCAGGGAATATAATCACTCCTTTCATTAACTACTCAATTAATTTCAAGCCTAAAACTTTCAGTGGGATTCTTCTTAAACGTGAAGAACTTATTGTATTTTGAAAATGAAACTGGCCTCCAGCATGTGGTTAGTCATAAAGAAAGGAACATTTTCAGGATAGCCATGGGTATTTTTAAAAATAGTGCCCACAAAAGGTCATGATATTGACGCAATTTTCCAAGGACTGGTTTCATTTTTTCCCTGCAAGTTGGTAATTAGGTCATTGGGCCAGTTGTCCTCTGGACTGACCAGTGTCCTCTTACCAGGTTTGCTTCCAAAATTAGTCTTCTCCAGGGATTGTTAGTCTCTCTCAGCTTTTTAAAAGTTAATTTGGCTCCCCTCTAAGGTGCCAATTACGCCTCCCTGGAAACTTCAATTTTCCATGTATTCATAGAATCAGGATCCACCAATCGGCCCTACCACAGTCTGACTTTTCCACCATCCTGATTTGGCTGAACTAACTGGGAAAGACAGTTTATACTGTAGACTTTGGACATCTTGCCCTGGAATCAGCCAATGCTTTGGCAAGCATCATTTAGTTTTCATATGAACAATCTCCCTGGAAATCAGGAAAGCATTTCTGAAACATTGCCAGTATCTGCACCAAGCTCATTTGATTCATGTCTATCTGTAGCTTGGGTGTTGCTCTTTCTAAAGTGGACAGATGTATGTATGTGTGTATGTATGTATGTATGTATGTATGTATGTATGTATCTTTGCTTCAAGGGTAATGAACTACTTTCCCAGAGAAGGTGACTGAGTTTAACCAGAAATACAAGTGGGCAGACAGAAGAGAATAAAGTAAGGGGTTTCCCTGAGAGCTATGGCCAGAGAACTGAATACTATTTAGACTCAAATCACCCCCACAAAGTATACTGATGTTATCAAGCCAAGGGAACTGTTATCATCCATTGACACATAGACATAGTACAAAGAAAGGGCCAACTGTCCTTCTTCCCCATAGCTACTTGTTTGCGGTGCCCATCCAAATCCAGAGAGGGATAAATCATCAGAGCAATTTAGTAGGAGGGACCTTGGACTAGGTCACCAGGAATGCAGATGTAAGAAATGTCTAGTTCATCAAAGCACACAATCATTCAGTCCCTAATTTACAGTAAGTGCTGGTATAGACTTTATGATAGTGTGTCACCTTCCTCAACTGTCAGAAATCCTCCTGCTTTTACTAAAAGAGAAAGAAAGAAAGAAGAAAGGGAGAGAGAGAGAGAGAGAGAGAGAGAGAGAGAGAGAGAGAGAGAGGAAGGAAAAAAGAAAGGAAGGGAGGAAGAAAGAAAGGAAGAAAGGAAGGAAGGAAGAAAGGAAGGAAGGAAGAAAGGAAGGAAGGAAGAATAGTTTCATGAAACAAATTTGCTACCTCAAATTATAGTCCAGAGTTTCCAGGAGAACTGACTTTACATTTTTCTGAGAAGTTAAATTATGAGGCTGGTAAGACAGTTCACTTGGTGAAGAAGATTGTAGTCATGCCGGAGGAACTGAATTTTCCCCCTAGAAACCATTTGATAGAAATAAAGAATTGACTCATGTAAGTTGTTTCTTGACCTCCATATAAGTAACATGACACAGAGTACACACACACACACACACACACACACACACACAAATAAATAAATAAGTCCGGGCAGTAGTGGCACACGCCTTTAATCCCAGCACTTGGGAGGCAGAGACAGGTGGATTATTGAGTTCCAGGTTACCGTCTACAGAGTGACTTCCAGGACAGCCAGGGATATACAGAGGAACCCTGTCCCGAAAAGCTAAAAACAAACAAACAAACAAACAAACAAATTAATAGTGTAATTAAAATTAATTAAAAATACTTTTTATGATAATGCAGACATAGTGTTGAACATGTTCCCTGTGTTTCTCATGTGTACAGAATTCCTACATCTAAGTCCTTTGCTATAAATCAAGATAATTCCATTTTTAAAAAGGCAATTTCATCTAAATTTTGATAAAGTAATAGAAAATATTGATTGGTGCGATATCTAGAATTTTCATAATGCCTCTTTCCAACTGCATGTGATAAGTTCAGAGATGTATAACCTTTCTTACTTGCTGCAGTGATTTTAAGGAGAAACAATGTAAACTACAATTCAGAGTTTCTTAAAATGACACTTGAGAAAAAAGAAGATTAAATGTGATCACTCAGATGTGGACACTTAGCAGGCAGTTTTTCAAAATTTGTGCAACAAATCTGTCACTCCCAGGAAAACAAGAGGCAGCATTTGTTTGCAATGCTAAACTATGGGTGTTACATGCTATCCAGCTGTACCAAGAGAGTGTGCGTTATTCTAACAATAAAATAAAAGATTTTTGTAAAAAATTAAGACTTGGGGAGAAAACGTCTCTAGCATCATCCACGTGACAGCATGCCATTAACTCCGACTCTTTTGCAATGATTGCTGATAGTAAAACAGTGTGACCGTTTCATAAAATGAGATTTGTCAATATTAAATAGATCTAAGTAACTTAATGAACTAATATTCTTCCTATGACCAGTACAGTATGGAACAACATGATATAGGACTGGAAGACCCATTCAGGAGGGTTAAGATGATATCTGTGTGTGTGTATGTGTGTGCATGTGCATGTGTATATGTATATGTGTGCATGTGTATATGTGTGTGCATGTGCATGTGTGTATGCACATGTGTGTATGCGCATGTGTGTATGTGCATGTGTATATGTATATGTGCGTATGTGCGTGAATGTGCATGTGTGTGTATGTGTATGTATGTGCATGTATGTATGTGTGTGCATGTGCATGTGTATATGTATATGTGTGCATGTGTATATGTGTGTGTATGCACATGTGTGTATGCGCATGTGTGTATGTGCATGTGTATATGTATATGTGCGTATGTGCGTGAATGTGCATGTGTGTGTATGTGTATGTATGTGCATGTATGTATGTGTGTGCATGTGCATGTGTATATGCATATGTGTGTGCATGTGCATGTGTTTGTGCATGTGTGTATGCACATGTGTGTATGTGCATGTGTGTATGTATATGTGTGTGCATGTGTGTACATGTGTGTGCATGTGTGTGCATGTGTATGTGTGTGTATATGCATGTGTATGTGCATGTGCATGTATGTGTGCACGTACATATGTGCATGTGTATATGTATATGTGTGTGCATGTTTGTGTATGTACATGTGTGTGCATGTGTATGTATATGTGTATGCATGTGTGTGTATGTGTGTATATGTGCATGTGTGTGTGCATGTGCATGTGTGTATGTGCATATGTGTGCATGTGGATAAATGTGTGTATATGTGCATGTGTGTGTTTAATTATGTGTGAGCATGTGTGTATCTTTGCTTCTATGCATGAGTGTCTTTGGAGTCTAGAAGGGGTCATCAAATCCCTTGGAGCTGGAGTTACAGCAATTGTGAATATTGAAAAGGAACCTGGATCCTCTGCAAGAGCAGCAAACAAGCTTACTGTCTGACCCATTTCTCCAGCCTCCTCAGATGCCTTTTTAAAAACCGGATACTAGATTTCCAGAAGTGTTCACATTATACTTTTTTCATTACTTTTGATAAGCATAAATATTTCTCATTAAAAGTATGCCACAAGTGCTGGATGACAGGAACCTGATATAGCTGTCTCCTGAGAGGATCTGACAGTATCTGACTAATACAGAAGTAGAGGCTCACAGCCATCCACTGGACTGAGTACAGGGTCCCCAATGAAGGAGCTAGAGAAAGGACCCAAGGAGCTGAAGGGTTTGCAGCCACTTAGGACGAACAACAATATGAACTAACTAGTACCCTCAGAGCTCCCAGGGACTAAAACACCAACCAAAGAGTACACATGGTGGGACTAATGGCTCTAGCAACATATGTATAGCAAGGATGGCCAAGCTGGTCATCAATGGGAGGAGAGGCCCTTGGCCCTGTGAAGGTTCTATGCCCCAGTGTAGGGGAATGCCAGGCCCAGTAAGCAGGAGGGGGTGGGATGGTGAGCAGGGTGGGGAACGGAACAGGGGTTTGTTTTAGTTTTAGTTTTTTTATTTTATTTTATTTTATTTTATTTTATTTTATTTTTCAGGGGAACCTGGGAAAGGAGATATTGTAAAGAAAATATGTAATAAAAAAATAAAGTATGCTTCTGTGTTATAAATACATTAACCAATGTACACTTTAATTTCTCCCTTGTAATTTCTGTGTAATAAATATTGATAAATCATACCTCTAATAAAGACCGTGTAATCCCAGTAGGTTATTCACTATTCTTTGTCTCTATTATTATTATTCAAACAGAAAGGGTCTGAGAACCAAGACCTTTGAGAAGCCACGTTTAAGTGATATTTCCATGCAGGCTTCTTATTTAGGATGACAGCATAGCCTGTCATTACAATTACTGAAGACATTAAATAAAACAGGCACATTCGTTCCTTGTGGCCATGTGAAGATGGTTGTCTATGTCCTCAGAATTATTGCAGGAAATCTAAGTCATTCTCAGGGTGACCACTGAATCAGATCCAAACCTGGTAGGAAAATATCAGAACTAAGAATAATCCCTTTACAAAATCTTGTTTCAACCAATCCCTCTGGTTCCCAAGAGCATAGAAGCTCTTCCCCTTTGCCCAGTTGGCTTCCTCATAACAATTGCATATTGTTTGGTGAAAGGCTGAGTCTATTCATTGCAATCCACCAAAAACAGAGACACTTTCCCTTGACAGCTACCAATGTGATCACTTCTGATATGAGTGCTTTTTTATGGTGTTAAATGGCTCCTGGGTTTCCTCGTTGGAAGCTGAGGTATTATTCCCAAGTAAAGGTCTGTAAATACTAAGCATGATGGCTTCAGGATATGCTGTCAATATTTCTATTCATGGTGTTCCATATACAACAACTCCAACCCAGCTATTAGGGATAAACTGTTTTTATACCTGTAACTCTCTTGTGCAATAAACTTGGTTGGAACCATAAGTAATAAGCTCGATGGAAAAGTTGAACACTGACCACAATGTATAGCCTCCTCTCACTCAATAAATACATGCTGAAGACCTACCAAGTGCAAGACTGAAGCATCTCGATTGACTCCTAATGACACCCTTCCTTCCTCTGAACTAGCCACTATGGGTTCAATTCATATAGTTGAACATACATAACAGAGAGGGATTGGGTGAGACCTTGGTAGAGTTGATATTAAAACAGATCTGTGTGACTTTAAATGAGTGACTTCTGTGGGTAACAGGGCTCAAGAAGATTACCTTAGGGAAATCAGCTTTGGCACAAAAGGTAGAGACATGCTGCGTCAGCAGAGGGTAAGCCATCCTGGAGTTTCTGTTTTTGTTTTTTTTTTATTTTTTCTCCCTCTGTGGAAGAACTACTCAGTGTTTTCTAAACAACTTGCCCACTAAAACCTCTCCAAGTTATCAGCAAATCAATCTGATGCTGTTCTTATGGAAGTGCCTGCTGGTTTGATGTTTCTTGATACAAGAGTTAAAAATATCCTTGAATAATAGTTAACAGGAAAAGAAAAAAAATGCTGCTTCATCACAACTGTTATCAAAATGTCAGCTACATATATTTTTCCTCTCTATTCTTGATACATTTACTTTTTTGGACACACATACACACACATACATACACACACTTACACACACATATATGGATATTTTGCCCAAATGCCTGTGTACTCTATGGGTGCAGTGCTTATAAAAGCCAAAAGACAGTGCCTGATCTTCTAGAACTGAAATTACAGAAGTTGATAGCCACCATGTAGGTATGGGGATCTGAACTTGGGTCCTCTTGAAGAGCAGCCAGTGCTCTTAACCTCTGAGCCATCTCTCCAACCCTATACAGATGTTCATTGGAAACCAGCATGCTATATTCTTGTTTTCACCAATGTACATAGTTTAATTCTTGATTTTCTTTTCCCCCTCCAAATTAAAAGAGAAAGAGAGAGAGAGAGAGAGAGAGAGAGAGAGAGAGGCCAGAAGATTAATACATGCCTTTGCTTAGACCTCCATAGGAAGGAAATATTTGCTTAATGAGTTGCTAGGCTTTGGTGATTAAAGAACAAACAATATATTAAGGCCTAACCCTAGGTATAGAAGATAGATCTTGATAGATTAAAAGACCTTGCTTGGAGAGGAACGGATGTTTTTCTTTAAGAATGAGACCATTGATAGGTGGCATATTCCCCTGTTGAGGATCCCATACACATGAAAGTATGGAAAAGTAATAACTATTCAGTTGATTAAATTATTAAATTAATTAATAAGGACCTGAAATTGAGAGGGGGATGCGCTGGGTATGTGGTCCTGTGAGAGGCTCAGTGGGAAGGACTCATGTGTAGGCATGCAATCACACTACTCTGCACACATCTATAAAATTTGCCATGAATAAATAAGAATATTTTGAAGACCTCCCATTATTACCTGTGCAGTGAATTAACTTCTCAGTATATTTCTTCATTGATTAAATGGATGCAGTGATAATACCTAAGTGAAAGGTTAATAAGATCATCCACAAAAGGCTTCAGTTTAGTACCTGCCTGTGAGTAGACTTCTAACAATCTCCTATGCCATCATCACCACCCCAAAATACAAAGCTCTAACTGTCAAAATCCTGAGTACCGAGCAATCCAGGAAGAGACTCACTCATCTCACATCAGACATATCAGGATGGATATGGAACACTTAAATCAATGCATACTGGCATGCCATTTTGGGATGCTGCCTTCCAATGTGTAGAAATTGCCTTTAGAAGGTAGAGGAACTGGAGAGATGTCTCAGCAGTTAAGAGAGTACTGCATGCTTTTCTGGAAGACTTGGGTCTGACCCCCATCCCCCACATGGCAGCTCACAACCTTCTGTAACTCCAAAGCCAGGAGTTACAGTCTTTTGTCACCTTTTTCTGGACTCCAAAGGGACTCCACACAGTTGTATACAGACATACATCCAGTCAAAACACGCACACATATAAAATTAAAACAACACAAAACAAAGTAATTAAAAAAAGGTAATCCCGCTTTCAAAGTGTTTAAGTTTTCTACATCGCACATCTGTTTTTCTTTGTAAAACCTTGCATCTTAACTATTTCAAATAAAGAAGTTGGTTTTTTAATGCATTGTGTCTTGTTTTATTTTATTTTTTTACTGTAATATCCCCTTCTACGGCAAACTCCTGCCTGACAGATATTTGCCATTCCATTATTGTTTTAAAGCGTCTGCCCCAGACACATAAGCGTTGATGGAATGCAATGGAAAAATCAATGTTTTAAATCTTGAACGGGGTAATAAACCGCAGCCAGAAGCTAATTGTCCTGAAACCTGAGCTTTTATAACATGTTACTACTGGAGTGGGACCACTCAGCACTACTTTGGTGGGGTTGTTTTGTAATTGGGAGTAGATTACATTGCAGACATATATATATTTTTTTAAAGATGTCAAATCAGACATCTCTGCCTATGACTGTAGCCCTCAGCCCAATTCTCCGAGCAATCGATGCATTTTACCCATTAAAGTACTGATGGGGAATATTAATTCATATAATGTTTAACGGCTCACTGTGGACTTCTTCTCTGCCAACTTTCTTCCACCCAAGAAGTCCTGAAGTGCTGCCATTCCTGTCAAAAGAAAGCAATCATTAATAAAAACACAGCAAGGCCAGCAGTGAGCGAGAAGCAAGGCCATGATGATATATAAAGACTTCACTTTTCCTTAATTGGATGCTGGGCTGCATGTGCAAGAGAAGTAGATGGCCCAGCAGGATCCTAACAAAGCTTTGTAGGGAACACAAAGTAGACTATGCCCACTGCCTCTGTTTATTGAATGGCTAGGTGATCTAAGACATGACATTTTTTGTTTTTATTTTTAGACACTACATTTTTCAGACACTTCGCTGTCCATAAAAACAAGGAATTGTAGTCTTCTAGCCAAAGCCTGTACACCCCTGGAGGCCAGAGAAATGGCCACACTCATGTGTCAAAGTCTTAAGTAAATTAGGTTAAGCCCAGAGGAGAGCAGACCCATGTCCAGGGGTACATGATACAACTATAGGGAGACCACATCGCACGAGACATAATCTCCGGGTCTGCTCATTTATTGTTTTTTTTTTTTTTTACTTGTTTTTTTCTCTTCTTTTCATTTTTCTTTAGAGACCACCTGCCTTTAAGGAACTTGTTCTCCACAGAAGTTTGCAACATGATGAGATTTGGGTATTAGAACAGAGATTTGTCAGGCTGGTGAAAGGCTTAGTAGACAAAGGAGGCTTGCAGCTAAGCCTGAGAACCTGAGTTTAATACCTGAGACATACACATTGGGAGAGAACTGATTTCTGAAAGTTGTCCTTTATTCTCCACATGGATGCTGTGGTTGGGATCACACACACACAGGAGCATAAAATGAAAATTATCAACAATATTCTGAGGCTGTTTAAAATAGTTTCTCCAATGAGTTTTTTAAGTTTTCAACAAATCTCATAATAAAAAAAAATATTTCTAAGGTCAGAGAATCTTAGCATTGAGCATACTGCTTCTTGTTATCTTGGGTTCGTAGTCTTTATCCTTCCTTGTATATGAAGATGCTCAGGACTGTAATTGATGTCCACTGTTTCAGGCTGAACCTTTCCATGATCTTGTGCGGTCCTTGTTATTATGGATGTCATTACCAACTTATAGCTTAAACCCCAAATGGATTAAATACTTTGCCCAGTTGCCTTATCACTGATATGCCTAAGAAATACAGCTGTAATCCTACAGGTTCCAAGCCCAGGAATATTTCACTGAAGGATTAGAAATGGGTTTAGACTCATAGTGTTTTAAGCCACAAATCAACTTGAAAAGGCATCCTTTAATCCAAACCTTTTAGGGAGATTCTTCAATTGGCCCTGAAAATGTTTGATTTGTGAATGTCTCTTGGCCTACAAATAATCTTTTGGCTCTAAATTAGTTTAAAGTATTTATAGTAAGTGGGCTGGAGAGATAGCTCAGTGGTTCAAAGAGCTTACAAGTTTTCTATAAGTCCTTGGTTTACTTCCCAGAACCTGTACTGAGTGACTCACAATCACCTATAACTCTGGCTCCAAGAGAGACCTCTTTTGGCCTCCTCATATACCCAAACACACATGTTTAAACACACACACATACATATATATAAATAAAAATACATCTTAAAAATATATGTGCAGCATGATGCTTTCCTAAAGAGCTTTCTTATTTAATGTTAAGTAAGTATTGTCCATCAAGAGGATGACTTGGTGAGGATTCTAGATGTTTCTGATATTTCTTATGAAAATGTCTGAATTATGCCATAGTATGCGTTGCAAGACTGTAGACATAAGACAAAAATGTGTAGACATGGAGGCAAAAACAGAATACAATAAACCAAATTTTCTTTTTAATTTATAGTATAAGCTTGGAGAGATGTAAATACATTTATCAATGTGGTGCAGTTCTGCAGACACTAACAGCCAGGGGTAGGATTAGAGATCGCTGGGGTGTTGCTGCTTTAAATAGTGTTTGAGAACCTTAAGCTTGAAGATATAATGAATCAGAGGGACTTTTCAGGAGTCAATTATAGTAATCTGGCTAGGAGATAACAATGGCTTGAACCAAGTGTGGAATAGCTTAGATACTGAAGTACGGCAAATTACCTAAGACTTTAACAATTACTCTCTTAGTTTTGGATTGCTGTGGCAGAAATGCCAGAAAGGCACACATTAGGAGAGAGAGATCTATTTTGGCTCACCATATCAGAGTAAGGGGTCATATGGGAAATATAAAAGAAGCACAAACTATTTGCAAGCAACACCCAAAATAGCTACATTTAAAGACAAACATCAGCATGGTAGATATTATTCAAAACAACATGGGGGTTTCTCAGAAATATGAAAACTACAACTCCCATGAGGGCCAGAGTACTACTATAGCATGTCGATCCAATGGGAAGGAAAATTGGTGAGAGAGAAGGAATGTGCACTCTTGTACTTACTAAAAAACAGTATTCATGGAACCAAAGATACATGCAGGTAAAGTCTCCACCAAGAGACAGATTTTACAAAGGTAGATAAACAATGAAACATTATTTTATTTATTTATATATTTTTATTTCTATTAATTTATTTACTTGTTCATTTTACATCCATATTGCCGCACCCCCTTCCAGTCCCCCCATCACTCATCTCCTCCCCTCCCCTTCCTCTTCTGAGAGGATGGGGCCCCTCTTGGATATTCATCCCTGCTTTGGTGAATAAAATCTTCATAGAATTAGGTGCATCCTCTCCCACTGAGGCCAGACAAGACAGCCCACTCAGGGGAACTGATTCCACAGACAGGCAACAGCTTTATGGACAGCCCCAACTCCAGTTTTTGGGGGACCCACATGAAGACCGAATTGAACATCTGTTACATAATATGCTAGGGCTTCAGTCCAGCCTGTGTATGCTCTTTGGTTGGTGGCTCAGTTCCTGAGATCCTCCTAGGGTCTGGGTTAGTTGACCCTGTTGGTCTTCCTGTGGAATTCCTAATCCTTTTCGAGACCCTCAATCCTTCTTCCCCCAACTCTTCCATAAGATTCCATGAGCTCAGTCCAATGGCTGGGTGTAGGTCTCTGCATTTGTTTTAATCAGCTACTGGTTGAAGGCTCTCAGAGAAGAGTTATGCTAAACTCCTTTTTACAAGCATAACAGAGGATCATTAATAGTGCCAGGGATTGGTGCTTGCTCATGGATCTCAAGTTGGGCCAGTTACTGTTTGGCCATTCCCTCAGGCTCTGCCTTATCTTTGCCCTGGCATCTCTTTTAAACAGGGAAAATTGTGCACCAAAAGTCTTGTGAATGGATTGGTGTGATTCTGTCTTACACCCACCATGATGGCTAAGGTCAGTAACTCAAACAACAGCCCATGTTGGCAAAGATGTGGAGAACTCCATCATTGCTAGTGGAAGTACAGACATGTACAGCCACTCTGGAAACCAATCTGACAGTTTCTCAGAAAATTGGAAATAGTTCTGTCCAATGACCCAGCTATACAACTCCTGGACATATACCAAAAAGGTGTTCCACAATACCACAAAAACACATGCTCCACTATGTTCATAGCAGTCTTATTTGTAATAGCCAGAAACTGGAAGCAACCCAGATGACCCTCAGTTGGATACAGAAATGTAGTTCAAGTACACAATGGAATAGTATTCAGCTATTAAAAACAAGGACATCATGAATTTCGCAGGCAAGTGGATATAACTAGAAAATATCATCCTAAGTGAGGTAAGCCAGACCCAAAAGGACATGTGTTGTTTATACTCACTTATAAGTGAATATTAGCCACAAAGTACAGAATACCCAGGAAACACTCCACAGACACAAAGTAGCTAAACAGAAAGGAAGGCCTGAATGAAGATTCTTGAATCTCACTCAGAAAGGAGAATAAAATAGTCATAGGAGAAAGGGAACTGAGTGGGAGAGGGGATGTGGAGGGGAATGGGGGCAAGTTCAAGATCAGGTGTGGGGAGAGATAAGAGAGACATCCAGAGGGTCAGGAGAATGAGTAGAAATCTGCTGCTGGCAGGGGTTGGGTGATGGGAGGTGGGGCCATCTCTAGGGCGTGGAGAGATCTAGGATGGGGAGGCTCCTAAGAGTTAACGTAGGTAATCTTAGCTCACACCCATAGCAGAGGGGATATGGAACCTGAAGAGGTCATCTTCTGTAATCAGGCATGACCTCCAGTGGAGTGATAAAGATACTATGGAACATTATTTACCCTTAAGTGAGAAGGGAGTCCTGCCATTTGTGATGACGTCACCAAATTGTGCCAAGTTCACAGAAACCAATATTAAAGGATCCCGCTTCTATGCAAAATCCCACTCTTTTAGAAGCAGAAGGTGAAACAGTGGTTACTAGGTTCTGACAGTGTAGCGACATGAAGGGACACTGGAAAGGTCTGAGAAGATACTCCTCAAAGGATGTAAACTTTCAGTTAGGCAGGAATCATCCATTCAAGAGAGCAAATGAATAATGTGATGGAGCTGTGGTTGGGGGCAGCTTTGTATATATCATTAAGAGAGTAGATTTGCAAGTGTTCTCATCACAAAAAGAGTCAAGTAAACCCTAAGGGATTGTGGACACTTTGCATCCCAGCACTTCAGAAGCCTCGAGAGAGGACTGCTGTAAGTTCAATGCCAGCCAAGGCAACCTAGTAAGCTCCAGGTCAATTTGGTGTGCAGAGTAAGCCCCTGTCTCAAAAAGTAAATGGGGAAAAGTCACAAGCTGTGTGAGATCATGTGTGTGTGATGCTTCACAGATCTCGTCTGCTGCTCATTCATGTAGCAAAGCTTCATGGTTTATGCCCTGGTATGCGATATTGTTTTGTCAGTGAAAAGATAAATTAACGTTTAAAATTGTAATAAATTAGTGACATAAAACTATGAATGTGCTCTGTTTTCTTCTTTTTATAAAAATTTGTTATTTTATTTATTTACATTTCAAATGTTGTCGCCTTCCTTCCTGGTCTCCCCTCTGCAGGTCTCCTATCCTATTCCTCCTCCCCTTAGCAACTAAGAGGGTGATCCGCCACCCACCCACTCCTGCCTGCCTCACTCCTCTAGCATCTCCCTACATTGGGGCATCAAACCTCCACAGGACCAAGGGCCTCCCCTTCCACTGATGCCAGATAAGGCAATCTTCTGCTACATAAGTAGCTAGAGTCATGGATCCATCCATGTGTACTCTTTTGTTGGTAGTTTAGTCCCTGGGAGCTCTGGGTGGTCTTGTTCGTTGATATTGTTGTCCTTCCTATGGGGTTGCAATTCCCTTCAGCTCCTTCAGTCCTTCCCTTAACTCTTCCACTGGGGTCCCTGGGCTTCATCCAATGGTTGGCTGTTTTTGTATCCCTACCAGTCAGGTGCTGGCAGAGCCTCTCTTTTAAAAGCATACTTATTTTTATTTTATGTGTATTAGTATTTTATCTACATGTCTATATGTGCACCACATGCATGCTTGGTGCTAGAAGAGATCAGAAGAGATTCCCTGAGGCTGGAGTGACAGACAACTATGAGCTGCCATGTAGGTATAAGAAACTAAGGCTGGGTCTGCTGCAGGAGCAGTATGAAACCTTCATGGTTAGGCCATCTCTACAGTCCCAACATGTTTTATTTTATAAAAAGTAGAGTGCAGCTCATTTGGTTTTGCAACATTTAAAATAGTGCAAAACATGTTTTCAGAATAAGAATTTGATAGAATATGAATTTGTACATATGAGATAGATATTATAAACTACCTATATTTAAATGATACATGTTTACCTCTGTATCCTTCAAGACTTACATATGTGTGTGTATGCATGTGTGTATGAATATGTACATGAGTATGTATATGTGTGTATATACATGTGAGGGAGTAGATATGAGTACATATATATCATTTTTATTTCATATATACGTATATACATATTATACATTATACATAATATATACATATTCTGTACCTGTGTCTTTGTACGTGTATTTGTATATTCTAAGACACACATCCATGCATACTGGAAAATATCCATCCATCCATGCATATTTATAAATATTCGAGTCCATGTTTATATGAATAAATACATTTCATATTTCTTATTTGAAAATACGTCATGAGTTTCCATCTTTCTACAGTCAATGACATTTCACCAATCAATGATGTCTGTTGCATGACCAAAAGCTAACTCTTAAGATCAAGCTATTAATAGCAACAGTACTGAAAGGTAACTACATCCCTTTTCAAATGGAATTGCTAGTATTAATGGACTTTTTTTTAGTGATGTAATGTAACTAAGTAACAAGCATTGGAATGAAGTGCAGGAAGTGTGATAGAGCTATTAGAAACTGGATGGGTTTGCAAGACTTTTTCTTGGATCTAGCTCATGGTAATTTTAATCATGGAGACTGTCTACTATGCATCATACCCAAGATGCATGAAGAATGGATTCAGGAATTAATTTCTCTCAATTACTTAATCTCAAATGTGGGTGATTTTACATTGTGAAATTATTAATCACTCTCTTAAGTGAGCCAACAATAAAAAATAAATCGTAGGGTCTTGAGTGTCTTTTAGCCTAAAAGTGTTCTGTTTACTTTTTCTTTGATCATGGAAATCCACAGGCAGCCATAAAATTTTTACTGGGGTTATAATTATTTGAAACTTTCAGGGTGTCTCTAAAACACTTTATAATAACCTCAAGTATCTTATGTTGATATTATTTCTAGTTTTCTACTTACAATGAAAATAAGAATTGTGAGTCCTATTCATCATTTCCATATGAACAAACAGTAGGAAAAAAATGGTGTGTTGTCTCACTGAGAAAACACCCAGCTGGGGTTGATTAACCACACATAAGTACTCATCTTTATGATGCTCAAATATAGATAAGGTACAATTGCTAGGACCTCCCAGAGGACAGGTCAGGCAAAGTCTTTGGATCACAAGTAAATGGGTATTCCCTGACTGCTCTGCAGTCCATGACAAGTCACCCCTATTTAAATGGTCAGTTCTCTGCATATCCAAACACATGAAAATCTAGAGTTAGTTTAATATCACTATCTAGGACTCAGGAACGGCATCTCTTTTCAATTCTGAGATGCTGGGGACACCACCAATGTTGCAAATTTTATTTGGTTTTATAAGCCCCTATATAGTGAGTTCTTAAACACACACACACACACACACACACACACACACTTCATATTTAAGTAAGGCTTGTTCTATGTACCTGTGTATCTACCTACCTATATATCAATCTATTTCCTCTCTTAAAACAATACATTCAAAACAATGAGCAATGAAATATTTCCTATCTTAAGTATCAACCTTATACTTCTGGAATAACTCAGCAGGTGAAGGTTCTTGCTTCATTAGCCTGACAACATTAATTTGATTCTGGGAATCCATGAGTAAGGAAAAAATATTTCCTTTGACCCTCCTCCACCACGAAGGTCATGCATGGCATGTATATACTCCCTCTCTCTCCCTTCCC
>NW_022196911.1:108533890-108604216 GCF_008632895.1 Mastomys coucha
CCCCACACCTCAAAATCAAGAAGAGACATAAGAGACATAAAAGAAAGTTCTTTGGCCTTAGCTACATGGAGCTGACAGTCTTCTCAAAGATAAACCATAAGTAAATATAACATATAGGTTCTTTAGCATAGAGCTGAACAAAATGCCAGAGTTGTTGGGTTTGGTCAATGGCTTTTCATGGTTGAAATAGAGACAGAGGAAGACGTTGTAAAATAGGGAAGTTTTGAAGAGAAGGAGTGTGTCTGTGTGTGTCTGTGTGTGTGTGTGTGTGTGAGAGAGAGAGAGAGAGAGACAGAGAGACAGAGAGACAGAGAGACAGAGAGACAGAGAGACAGAGAGAGAGGGGGAGGGACAGAGAGAGAGAGGGAGGGACAGAGAAAGACAGAGAGACAGAGAGACAGAGAGAGACACAGAGACAGAGAGTGAAAGAGAGAGACAGAGAGATCCAAGAAAAGGAAGAACATTGTTATTTTGGTCATATCTTCCTGTGAGAAGCTGGAGAGAGGCAACCCACACCCAGGACAATAGCTAACTCACAAATCCCATAGTGCATATCACACACTTTCAATATCAACTGTCACAGGAGTAGATAGCACACGCACAGCAACAATCTCAAACTGGAAGGCCACCCATTACTTAGCCTAGCAAAGACAACCAGCCTGCATGTGCCTTTCTGTCTTTTACTTCTGTTGTTCTACTATCAATATTTTATTTCTCTTTGATACCTGGTCAATGACCAAAGGCAAATGAAAGTACATGAGTTGGAGAAGATAAAAATTTTGATAAAAGCAAAAGATCTGACTTCCTCCCAGTTTCTGCTGTATGTTGACCATAGTCCTTCCACAGCATAAATATGTATATTTTTATCCATTAGATAAATTCAACAACATTTTCACTTCCTTGGGTGTGTGTCCTTTAATGGAGAAGGGAAGTATCTCTAATGGCAATTAATCTCTCATGGATTTCAAAGTTTCATAACCTTTCCTGTAGTGCTTATTGGTATGGTAGCAGGACATTAATTTCTCCAGTCTTCTTGATTTTTGTCTACTATATTTCACTGTAGCCTGAATTCTATAAGTAGAGAACCTGTTTCAAGCCCACTGTTTCCCACCTCCACTGCTCAGACTGATGTTAGGAGCTTGATTGACAAGTAGAAGAGTACCTCTTTATCCTCCCATTACTCCAGATCCATTTTCCACTCATCTCTACCTTGCTGTGGCCTGAGGGTTAGAATACAGTGCTCTGAGTCTCTTGTCAGATAGATTCTCTGTAATTTCAGCCCAAGAAATGCAATGTGAAGATTAGAGGCAGAGGAAAGGCCCAGTGCTCTTTCTTCCCCACACCAATACAGCTACAGACCTTCATCTTTAACAATAGTAGTATTCGTCCACAAACCAGCTCTCTGGCCAGGTATCCTCCTCTTCTGGGGTTGCAGCTCCGTTCTGATAAAAAGAATCTCTTCTCCCAACCCTTCTACCCTGGGGATGCAATGTCTTCCCTTGTAACTCTGCCCATATATCATTAAGTAGAGCGTTCATTAAAATCTTTTCATTTGTACCATCTGCAGTAAGTTCTCTTTGTTGGCCAGGACCTCTGACTGATAAAGACTCAATAAAGACTTGCTGAAAGACTGCTGAATGCACAGAAATTCTTGGCATCCTTTGAAAAGTTGACTGATGATGTCTGGCAGCCAACCACCGAAGAGCACTGAATACTGAGTAGGTGACTGAAAGGCCTGGCCAATGTTGAATGTGTACACATAATGCAATGGCTACTGGTTGGCAAGTAACACGTTTGATACCCAAGCAAGTGACTTTTCTTCATTATGTCAGTCAATGTATCTAGATTCCTCTATGCAGGCTGAATATCATTGTGCTGACAAAATGCGATGTTTGATGCAGAGCACTGTGCTTGCAGGGTGAGGTGTTAGAAAAGAGGAAGCAATTAAAGTCATTGTTGAAATACAACTTGCTGCTGACTAATTTGTTTAAGCTTTTCTGAACTCACTCCCCTAGAAATTTGAGGCAAAAAAAAAAATCCCAATTGCAAAAATGTGCTTACTACTGTATATGGCATAGCGTTTAATTAATAATGTTCATTTCCCCCTCATTTAGCTCTTCTCTCTCTGTCTCTCTCTTTGTGTGTGTCTCTCTCATCTTTCTCTGTCTCTATTCTCTCTGTCTCTCTCTATCTCTCTCTGTCTCTCTCTGTCTCTTTCTCTATCTCTCTCTGTCTCTCTGTCTCTCTGTCTCTCTGTCTCTGTCTGTCTCTGTCTCTGTCTCTGTCTCTGTCTCTGTCTCTCTCTCTCTCTCTCTCTTTGTGTGTGTGTGTGTGTTATATGCATGTGTGTGGACATGCCCCTAGAAGCAAGATCAATGCTGGGTATCTTCCTTAATTGTTCTAAAACTTATTTTTGAGACAGGTTCTCCCACTGAACTTGGAGATCATTGACAAGGCTATGCTGGCCAACCACAAGCTCCATGGATACTTCCTTTCTCCTTAACTCCATCATTGATGTACCACCAACCTCTGCTTTTAAGTACATACAGATAATCTGAACTTGAGCCCCGAGACTGGCAAGGCAGATACTTTACCGAGTTGTCTCTGCATCTCCACCTGATTTATTCCTTTCTTCTAAAAGTTCCCTGTTGAATTTAGTTTCATGAAATAATATGCTAATTACCAATTATGAGGTAATAAAAAAAATGGAGGTACCATAGATGGTGATTAGAGACATAAGGGATGCCGTGGCGTGGAAAAAATTTCCAGTGAAAAGCTAGGACTGAAAACCACTTGCTTTCTTCTGTGTTTTATTGTAATTCCTTCTTATCAACTGCTACAAATAAATTGGGACCTGAGAGAAACTTTTAAATCCCTTGATGGCATCTTCAATATTATTCCAGATCAGAAAAATGGGAACCATTTATTTCTTTGTGGATAAACATCAGGACATTGAGGTACAGGAAGAGGCTCTATGAAAAGATGCTGTATGGTAGCTCACCCAACATAAGACTCACCCAAAAGGGTCCACCACACACCATACAATCAGCTCTCTCTATTTGGTTGCTTGGCATGTTAAGCAATATTCCACAAGCATTAAAGTAGCATACCACTGAGTCAAAATTGAGTCCCTCTCAAGAATATCGAACAAGGGAAACTTGGCAGCCTTTCTTTGCCATAGGGGGAAAGTGAAGGGCCTTCTTGGGAGATTATTGGTGCGAAATCCTTATTTATAGCTTCTTAAATTTACCACTCTGTGCATGTTAAGGCATGTAAATATATTTCCACTCGAGCCTACACCTTTTCCCCTGTCACTTTTTTGTTAAATTTTATTTTCAGTGTTTATCAAGCAAAGATTCTTTTGTAGAAGAGGGAGAGAGAGAGGGAGGTATTCATTCTCCCTGTTAGAGAATTCGCCACACTAAGGGATAGAGTAACAGACCTGTTAGCTTCAAACAAGATGCTGATTAGGAACATACAAAACCCTGAGGTCCCCACACCACACGGTGTGCACTACCTGGATTTTCCATGCTCTTGGGAACTTCTTGTGCTGAAGTGTGACCACCTAGCAAATTATAAAACCATGGTCATTGCTAAGGATGACTGTGAAAGGGAACTGGTGTGATTGTGCAGACAAATCTAGCTATCAGATTTGAAGACCAGAAAAGGGCCAGGAATAGTGCTTGGGGGATGGCTCAGTGGAGAAGGTGTTTACCACCAAACCAATGAGGACCCAGTTCAATTCTCAGAATCCACATTAAAATAAGTGAGGTGTGCTGATGTAGACTCTTTATCCCAGTTCTGGGGAGATAAAAAAATGAGGATCGCAGGGCTACCTGGCAGTTAGCTTAGACTATTTGATGGGTGTCCAAAGCGTAAAGGAGGCGCTCTAAAAAATACTAAGTGTAGACCGCACGGAGGAGTGACGCCTGAGGCTATGCTATGGATTTTACATATTTATACCCACATTTGCATGCGTGCATATTAGCTAGAGAGCATGCACACACACACACACACACACACACACATACACATACTCACATAAAACCCACACAGTATGGGGGAGTGCAACAGAGAAATATTGGAATCACAACAAAATTCAAAGAGCAAACAAGCATCTTTCAACTGGGTCTTGGAGAATTGTTTGTCTTGAAACTAAATTGTTGTCTAAGTTGCCTTTGTCTGTTTAACACCCACAAACAGTCATCCACATGTTGTTACTTCCCCACGCTAACCCCCAACCTCACCGAGAATCAAAGCCCACATCAAGCCATGTGCATCTTGCTCACCTAAAGTCCCACCCTCAAAGCCCATCGAGATAAGTACTTGCTCCTCACCTTAGCACTGCTCAGAGGAGTTCCAGTTAAGTAACATCCAATAGCTGTGAACTCAATCTGGTTGGACTTTAAAAGACAAATGTGTTAACACAGGAATGTGATCAATAGGCTTCAGACATGGACGGCTTAAATGGACGCCTCCCTTCTTGGATTCTGATTCCTATAATCTGATGAGGAGGTACACTTGACCCAGATCGAAGCAATCCAATTCTCTCTTTGATAAGTTCCAAGACAGGAGTTACCACAGCTGGGAATAGAAATGAGATTTGTGCTTGACATGATATTTTTAATTTTACATGTACTCAAGAAAAGAGCTAGAAATTCTAGAAAGCTGAAAAGCAATGATTAGAGCACATCTGTAAGAGACCCAGAGTGGAGAACTTGTGTGAGTAAAGGTTGTAAGAAAATAATTCTATTGTTCCTAGCATCCTAAGGCCAACTACTAGGTCTTTTTATGAGCCTTGCTAGGTTCCCACTCTTAGGTCAAATGATACCATTCTACCTTAAAATGATTTTTCTCTACTAGGCTTTTAGGTAACCTAAAGTAAGTTTTCTTTTTACTTAGTAGAAACTAAAAGACTCTTGATTAAAACAATTGCATTTGACTCTTAGGGAGAATGGAGGCCTTCGTTCTTTTAGTTTTCAAGGCACCTAACACAGTACTTGGCACATGGGAGATCTTCAATACTCTGGGTGTAAGAAACAAATAGAAATGTGGGTGAAGTTTGGTAGAAGCCCCAGAAATCACACATCCTCTTGAAACTCTGAAGTATTTAGCAATAAAAAGCTGAATAGTATATGTCCCTGAGCAGGCTGAAAAGCTCTCGCCTGACGCTTTTCTTAGTAATTGCTCACTCATTTAATCCATTTGAGAAATAGCCTTAACCACAACACGAATTATTGGTGTGTGTTTCTCTAGGATATGTAGTGAGGTATTAATGCACCTTGAAACATTTAGGCCTCTTTATCGCTCTCAGATGTTCAAAGTGGCTCTGCAAAGGGGAGGGAAGGAGTAAAGCTCAGAATGGATAAACGGGAGATTTGTGCTCTCGATCACGGGTGAATCTAACCCTCATCCACTCACGGGGAGGGGCCAAGTGCCGTGGGCTGTTGTTTCTTAGGATGTGCATTAAGGAAAGACTAAATTTAGCAAAAGCCAACATCCCTCTTGTAATGTTTTATGATTGTTATAGTATCTGGTAACTTCTGTTTCCCTCTGGCTGTGATGTGAGAGGCTCTCCCTCAACTCCCTCCTACCCCCCACGACAGCAATCTTCAGCTGTAAAACAGGGAGACCGTCAGCCAGCAATAATTTGCAATCCAAACAGACTTGACGCTCCCTGACATTTATTGAAACCTCAGACCCTGTGCACTGGTTTCAGTTTTCCTCGGTTGCTCTGTTTTTACAGACAGACAAGTGCTTAGATTTAGGTTTAATAATGAGGAGAAATTTCTTCTTGGCCTCCTCTTGCTTGTGTTGGCTGCACCAGACCTTGCAACAGACGGGTGGTTGGAGTTAATTATGCTAACTGGTGAGAACATTATTTGACCCCACTGGTTCAGCCCCAGAGGCCGGGTGCCTCCTCAACAGACATAGGCAGATGGAATGCTTCAAGGGCTGGGCAGAGGGCAGGAGGCGGGGAGAGAGAGCTCTCTTCTGCTCAAGAGCAAAAGGATCCCTGCTTTCACTCCGAGTGAGCTGAGGATGAAGGGCTTGGATAGATAGAAGCCAGTAAGAGGCCAAGCAGTGGAAGGTAGGAAGGGTTGTCTAAACACCTTCTAGCACAGGAGTGACACTCTCAGGAGGAAGTGTCATTTTGGAGACTGTAATGCCCTTGCTGTTTTCAAGGAAAGAAAAATGGGAAGGCTTCACCACAAATCTGACCTGACAAGCCAAGAAGTAGACTCTTGTTCTGTGTGTTCTTGAGATGCTGATGAGAGCCATATTATAGCTATGTTAAGGACTGTTGGTGGCTGCAATGGACAATACTCATGTCATAAACATTTTGTCATGATTGTTACTCTAATTATGATCATGACAATGATAGCAGCACACCCAGTACCTTGTTGTCCTAGTAATGAATTGTCATTCAGTAGCCTCAATGAGAAATTTGATCACTGTATCCTAATGGAAATTCATGTATACATAGTATGTTGGGCACTCTTAACAGAGCCTTAGCTATTAAATTATACTTCATTCTACATAATAACTTGTCAAGAAAGAAAATATTAAGCTGTTGAGTTAACTTTGGCATGGTCTCTTCTCTAGGATTGTGCTTTACTGGTGAATACCCACCTAAGATCATTGAGAAAGGCTTGGAAATGCCTAGGCATCAATGCTTTACATGATCTGCCTGACAACACAAACTCTTTATAGAAGCATTATGCAGCTCCATTCTTTACAAAGCTAGGACAATTGCTTAAAGTTGTGTTGTCGGTTGCTATTGCTATTGCTGTGCTATTGCTATTGTTTTAATTTATAAAAACCCACCAAGATAATAAGGGAAAGGAGATATAAATAGTATTTCAAGCAAGCTTCCCCACTCATTTCTATCAGACTGGAGCCCTGGCTGTTCTCCATCTCCCCACCCCAGCCATGAGCGTGCATCAGATCCCCATTACAATGGTTATAAGATAGCATGTGGTTGCTGGGAATGAAACTCAGAACCTCTGGAAGAGCAGTCAGTGCTCTTAACTGCTGAGCCAATTCTCCAGTCCCAGCATTTCTTTGTAAGCAGCATAATTCATTCCATTCAATGACCATGCCCCACCTCCAATCCTACTTACCCAGCATCCACTTGATTGTAATTACACGTTGTGTGTAAGGAGTAAAACTGTTTAGTCATACTAACTCATCTCATCCTCTATTGAAATGATGCAAAGTATATGTGTTTTGTGAATCAGGGATGTCCATTACAGGGACAGCATATGACTGTAAGCTTAGTGGTCATATCTTGAATGACACAGTACATAAAAATTACCCTTGATACCCAAACCTCATAAAGGATGACCACAACCTATAAAAGAAATTTGTTGTGAAAAATATTTGTACAAAACAACTGTAAACTGTGTATTTTCCCCAGTAAAAGATAATTAAATAGGACTATGTCATCGCAAAGCTGAGAGCCAATGGGGTTAGAGACCTGAAATGTTGTTATAATCAACCATATGTACATAAGGAGCACACAGAGACACAAACTATACTTAACAGAAGCATTAACATATTTTTAAGTGGACAAATGGTGTTTTATTGGAGTGACTGTTTTCATAATTAAATAATGAGAGTTGTATCACACACTTTCTTGTAGCAGAGTGTGAGAGAATTCCACGGGGAGTTCACAACTGAACAGATAACACATGGAGTTAGGCAGAAAGACTCGCTCAAGATCAAATCAAAGGCCTAATAGTCTGCATACAAGTGTTGGTATGCCATCAGAGACATGGCCAAGGTGTCCTCAAAATCCGCCGCAAACTATAAATATTCAAAGAATTTAATTTTTGTTGTTATTGGTTCCCCAAACCATGGGGCTGGGAGAAATATTGATGGGAACTTGTTCATAGTTGAGGACCAGCAGGCTACAGAAAGAAAAGGTTTCAACTCACTTGGAAAGCTTGGGTGTGACTGAAGCCTTTGGAGTAAGGCTGAGCACTGGACTGATAGCAGGGAAACATGGGGGCACACAAAAATCCTAGCAACTGGCCTGTCAACAACAAAGAGCTGCTGAGGACCGTTGAAATGGAGTAGGGTACAGGTAAGTCATGAGGAAATCGTCATCAGGGTGAAACTGGAGTCTGAGAGGCCAGCCAGTGAAAATGTATTTTTGAAACATTTTAGAGGAATCTAAACTATGGTCAAAGTAGAGAGGGGGGGGGAGGAAGGAAGTCATTCTGCCGACTACTGAAAATCCATAGCAGAATGAAAATTCTTGAAAACCCTACTGTAATTCTCTGGCTTCTGACTTGAGTCTCAGGTATTGACAAGGATGTATGAATGGCATTAAAACACAAAAATGAAGAACAGATCCTAAGGAAAGAAATACCTTATTTACTATCTATCTATCTATCTATCTATCTATCTATCTATCTATCTATCAACTATCAATCATATATCCATACATCTCACAAAATATAAGAAACTTAATTTAAATAACATCTCATTCCCACATTTGAATTTCATATACATTTATGCATCTTTAGAGTCAGATTAATCAAATGGCAGACAACAATTCTAATGTGTGTTGCCAAAGTGCTATGGCACATGGCTATAACTACTTAAAGGCATTGTTTAGGAGTGTGTTTGACTATATACTTGACATTATTGTAGTAACTTTCAACATTTATTGATTCATGGCTAAAATAATGTTCATATTTATGTTGACTATGCTTGGTTGAATATCCAAACATCCCATGATACTTAGTATCAAATTTAATTGTGGAGACAGCGTTGTACTATGTAATTCTAGCTGGTTTGGAACTCACTATGTAAACCAGCCTGCCCTCAATCTCGTAAGAGACTCTACTGTCTCTGCCACAGGAACTGTGGGATTAAAACTATATGTTACTACACTGGCTCAATGTGTTTTTAAAATCTTGTGTATATTTGCTTAATGTAATCTATATGTCTGTCATTTGTGTGTTATAAAATCCTTTACTCTTATCTAGACTTTTTAGATACTGTTCAGTTGAATAATTTCCATATGTAATTCTATTAGTTTATGCTTCATTAAGTTCAAAAACATAAAAATATTCTAATATACTGAGTCTGAAGTTCATATAAGCACTAAATATCAGGCATTCATCATTTTTCTAATGATTATCAGAGCCAACATATAGCTGAGAGATATATGCCCCAGGGTCCCATGAGCAACATGGATATTCTTAAAAATCAACAGAATGGGAAAAACATTCCACAGATTCAAGAGATCATTTCTCTGCCAGAATTGCTGTTCTCCATCCTCATTTATGTTTAAGCAAGTGGGTGTTATCTCCTTCAAAGGTCTGTTGAAATGTAAACTTTCTTATCTTCACCAAGATAAGAGTTACTGAAGACATAGACTTCAACCTGAGAGTTTTAATGAGATTCAAATGAGGGCTGCAGACTTCAACCTGAAAGGAAAGATATTAGAATTTTCAGAAGCAAAATATGCTGAAAGATTTATGGTTACGTTTACATGCACAAGCCTTCAGACTGCGTGCCCAAGCATGACCAAAGAGTGGGTAATAACAGATCTTATTAATCGATGTTTATTTAATTTAACATTATCCCATCACAGATGATTTTCCTGCTGAAGAAAACTCATTTTGATAGGTCGTTTAAATAACGTCTGAACACACAAGAAATACATTTATAATGAGAAAATTGTCAATGAAAATTCAGAAAGACAACAAATGCCCACTCCACCCCCCCCCCACTATCTTAGTTTTTGGTTTTCTATATACATACACCTAGAAGTAGGAAAAGTTCTCATACCTACATGCTTATGACAAGCTAGAAAGGTCAACTACTCACCAAGAAGTGAATCTTTTATTCTCCTTTGCATTTAGTTATTCCCTGATAAGTTTGCTATGACGAAATATTTCCTTCTTCTTTTAATATGTAATTATTTTTTTAAAAAAAATTCCATGTTTGAATTGGAAGTAAAAGTAGGCTCTAGATAGAGGCACTCAGAACATGGCACACTGACTGACATTAGTGATTTCCATAGAAATAAAATTTATGAATATGCAACTGACCATAAAATGACCTTGGAAATATACTCTCCATAGTGTTTATTTTCACTTAGTGTTTTGATTAGATGACTTGTATCTTACTTGATAAGGGAATTCTGTAACCAGACATGCATGCATGCATGCATGCATGCATACATACATGCATACATACATACATACATAGATTGTTTCTTCCTTTGCTAGTTTTATGTAACATAGACATGTTTCTCCCTTGGTGAGTTTTATGTAAATTTGACATATGCTAGATAGAGTCATCTGAGAGGAGGAAACCACATGGAGATATTGCCTCCATATGATTGGGTAGTTAAAATTCTCCACAGGAGAATCTCACATTAATCAGGAATTGATGTGAGAGGGCCCAGCTTATTGTGAATGGGTCACCTCTGGCTTGGTGGTCCTGGGTTCTATAAAAAAGCAGGCTGAGCAAGCTTGGGACCATCCTCCATGGCCCCTGCATCAGTTCCTGCCTCCAGGCTTCCACCTCCTGTTTGGATTCCTGCTCTGACTTCCTTCAATGAAGTACAATGATATGGAAGTATAAGCCAAATAAACCCTTTCCTTCCTAGTTTGCTTTTAATCATGGTGTTTCATAACAACAAAAACCCTAACTAGGGTAAACACACACAAATATATATGTACACACATATAAACTGCATATGGTATATTTCATTGACATAATGTAACTTAAACTCAGTGTATCTTTATATTTTATTAGACATTAAAGCTCAAATGATCAAGAGGATATTGCATTTTATTCTGTGTTGTTGATGTTACCTCTGCTCTTATTACAAAAATTATGGTAAACACTGTTGGGCTGAAAAAATATCATGCTAGAGTTATGATTTCTGGAAACAAGGCTCATAGTCTAAGAATTTTCATGAGTATCTTCGTGAGTGAAGTGCATAGACTATGCTTGTCTATGACTCGACTTTGGTAGTGCTCTGCAAAGTTAGTAAAAATCAGTTCAAGGAGCAAGAGTTGACTGTCCAACATTTGCATGGTCCAAGGTCATGGTATCTCACGTGACAGAATCAAAGTGTTGTAACTAGAGACCCAGAGTTTAAGAAAGATGCTACCAATGAAATATAGAAGATGATTAGAACACCCCAGCAACTTGTAGACTACACAAGAAATACTCTATTTTGATTATTTTTTTCCAGTGGAAATCTACATGACTTTTACAACATTCTAAGTTTTGTCTTAATTATAGTTGAGATGGTGAGATTTTAAATTCTGCATTATATATTTGTTAGGTTCTAATCATTCTTCTTTCAGTAGCCTTTATCCTTACCTTTAGGGGTCTGAGACATCATTGTATTTTATTTAATCTTCCAGATATTCTTAATATACCTCTTTTGACAGTTTGCAAAAGAGATCCAGAATTTAAGTCAATACTGGAATTTCTTTTTTACTAGATATTTTCTTTATTTATATTTCAAATGATATCTCCTTTCCCAGTTTCCCCTCCAGGAAAAAAAAAAATCCCGTTCCCTGGCATTCCCTTATACTGGGGCATAGAACCTTCACAGGACCAAGGGCCTCTCTTCACATTGATGACTGACTATGCCATCCTCTGCTACATATGCAGCTGGAGCCATGAGTCCCACCATATGCACTCTTTGGTTGGTGGTTTAGTTCCTAGGAGCTCTGAAGGTACTAATTAGTTCATATTGTTGTTCATCCTAAGGGGATGCAAATCCTTCAGCCCCTTGGGTCCTTTCTCTAGCTCCTTCATTGGGGACCCTGTGCTCAGTCCAATGGATGGCTGTGAGCCTCTACTTTTGTATTAGTCAGGTACTGTCAGAGCCTCTCAGGAGACAGCTATATCAGACTCCTGTCAGCCAGCACTTGTTGGCATCCACAATAGTGTCTGGGTTTGGTCATTGAATATGGGAAGGATTCCTAGGTGGAGCAATCTCTGGATTATCCTTCCTTCTGTCTCTGCTCCATAGTTTGTTTCTGCAACTTCTTCCAGGGGTATTTTGTTCCCCATTCTAAGAAGGATGGAAGTATCCAAACTTTGGTCTTCCTTCTTCTTGAGTTTCTTGTGATTTGTGGATTGCATTTTGGATATTCCGAGCTTCTGGGCTAATCTAATATCCATTTATCAATGAGTGCATACCATGTGTGTTCTTTTGTGACTGTATTACCTCACTCAGGATGATATTCTCCAAATCCATCCATTTGCCTAAGAATTTCATAAATTCATTGTTTTTAATAGCTGAGTAGTACTCCATTGTGTAAATGTACCACATTTTCTGTATCCATTCCTCCGTTGAGGGACATCTGGGTTGTTTCCAGTTTTGGGCTATTATAAATAAGGCTGCTATGAACACAGTGGAGCATGTATCCTTATTACATGTTAGAGCATTTTCTGTGTATATGCCCAGGAATGGTGAGGAGGGAGCACTAAAGACATATGTACCAGCCTTGGAGAAAACCAATGAAGCAAGAAAATATAAAGGAGATCAACACATGATGATTAATACTTTTTGTCTATTATGTAAATGTTATTTCATCGAAAGAGTGTAACCTAATATATATTTTCCAAAAGTATTCTGTTATCTAGCAAATAAAATTCTCTTTTTAATGTTATAAACAACAACTTGAATAGCTGTCTATGTAAGCAACACATTTTGGACAGTTATTCAGTGATTCAATTTTCTCAGACACCTCACAGTCATCTATGTGATTGGCAGTTCCTCCTAGGACTCTGCCATCCTGGAAATAACCTTGAAGATGAACTTCCCTCCCCATCATGCCTAAACTTATAGTCACAATGGGAATATTTCCCCACAGGACTGACTCAGACAGAAGAACCCAGGGGTGAGGATATTGATAGACTCTTCCTGTGGGAAAGTGAAGAAGATATAAGCTGAGAAGATGGCTTAGAAGATGATAATCTTGATATGTTAATCTTTGGTTTTGGATGCTCCGGGGCAGAAGTAGAGGGCAGATATACACTGGGCTGGTTTTCAGATACAGTCGGGTACTATTGCAGAATGTAACAAGATAGCATCGTCTATCGCTGAGAGAAAAACATCACAGTGCTGCAGCTTTCCTATGTGATTCTTTGGCAGGTGAAACAGGACTCGTTTGCAAGTGCAGACACTGTCTTATCCTGCAGTCACATCCCTTGCTGGGTCATCTGTTAACTAATTCAGTCACTTCAGCAATCAGTTAAAACACATGATGAAAAGCTACACGTAGGCCTATGAAAAACACACAACCTTGAAAAATAAGAATAACCTTGTTTCTTCAATCTGAAACAAAAATAAAAGTGGACTTACTTCGAAAAGCCAGAAGGTTTAGCTATGGAGTGAAAAGGCAAAGCAAATAGATGTAGACATGAGTCAGCTCTAGGAAGGAGTGGCCAATTTCATGAACAACATATTAATCCCAGCAAAAGACAAATGGCCTGTGTTAGATCTCAAAGGCTTAATATGTGTGAAGGATTTCAGCAATCTTCCTTTTTACAGAGGGATTAAGTTGTTCCCATTAAATCAGCTAAGGTCAGAGTCTCTAACTTCAATAGATAAGTTTTTTTTATTCTATTTGTGTGAATATAATACTCCATATTCCCACATATCTATATATCTACTGATTGAAAACATTTTTAAAAGAGAATAATACCTCATGAATCTAGATGAGTCTGGAATGAGAGCTCGCTGTACGTTGGCCTGGTGTGGCTGTCATGAGGCTGCACTGTAGACTGGGGTAGAGGTGGAGGATGAAGCCATTAAAATTGTCTTCTTACAATCCTGGAGGCTAGAGATATGATGAAGGCATTACTATGGCCAGGTTTCATTGCAAACCCTGTTCTATGCTGATGAACTATCTTACTTGTGTTCATATCCTTCCCTTAGTACTTGTCTGTAAGACTCCAGTCTTAGTTCCTGGGGTGCACAATGTTTATTTGTCTTACACCTTAGGATCATAATCAGTCTTTGAGGGAAGTCAAGGTAAAATGTCAAATAGGCGGTGGATGGCAGAAACCATGCTGACTCTCTTAGCTAGTGTTGTTGTTGTTGTTGTTGTTGTTGTATATCCCAGGGCTCCCTGCCTAAGGATGGTGTTGTCCACAGTGGGCTTGGTCCTTCTGCATCAATGAATAATTAACACAATCCTCTGTGGGACAAGCTTCTCTAGGCAATTCATCCATGGAGACTTTCCTGCTTATGCCTCTTGCTAGTGTCAAATTGAGAGTCAGAGCAACCTAGGAAAACCACCCATCGTGTCTAATTAGGAGTGTGCCCATATCATCGCATTTAGCTTTGGCTGCTTTCTAAAAGTCCTGCCTCAAAATACAGACTTGCTATGGAGCAGTATCTCAATGTATGAACTGGAGCAGGGTCAGCTGATTGCAGGTACCATGTAAACCCCATTTGACTTGATCTGCTCCTCTGGCATCTGAGGTCAATTAAAGAACACAGGCGGTGGAGCATGTCATGTACAAAATAGCTGTTTTAAGAGCTGTGTGGGGTCAGTCAGCTTTTCTTTGCAGAAAACAAATATAAAATGTGGGGGAAATGTGTGTGAAATGTGTATGAATTTGTATGAAAATCAACACTTCAGAACACCAGAAAACACACAAAGACAAGGAAAGATTTCTAAAGTTCTTCTTAAAAAGCTGCTATTGTAGGGAGGAGGAGTAGGGGAAAGGGCAAGTGAGCTCGTAGGTTTTCTGTCTAAAATATGCCAGAGAGATTTAAGTAACTGGCTTGGGGTTAAGTGACAGAGTAAGGAAAGACCAAACGGGGAACTTCTGAAAGCAAGTGAATCATTGAAAGGCTGGTGTGATTCGCTCTGGGCATGCATGCTAAACTGAGGTGCAGAGGGGAGAAACAATCTCTGAGAAAAATCCAAAACTGAGTGACTGGTATCCTTAAGTCACACAGCAGGCAGTGTGACAATGTCATATCGTTGACCTCAGGAGTTCAGCTCCTGCATAGAGCTGCACAGATCATGAGAACTGAAGGACACCACACAGGGAACCTTCTAGAGAATGAAGGACTGAAAACAAAGGAAAGCTGGTAAAACAGAAGTGGTTATGCAATCTAGGAAAGCTTCAATGGGAGAATTAAAGGGGTAATCCAAAAATAGATTTTAAATATTAAAATAGACAATAAATCTAACACCATGATTAGGTAACAGCAAAATATCATCTCTATATCCAAATATATCAAAACTACATTAAATGTGAATGGTTTAAATATGAATTCATCAGAAAAAGAACATATTGCTAGAAAAAGAGTCAAGTGGCCAAAAATTTTGTAAAATGATGGTGGTTATTATGACAGTTTTAAGCAGAGGATTGAATCAGCAACTTCTTGACCTATGTCTGTCCAAGACAAAGGAACTTCTTTGTTGATACAGATGGAATTTTCATGGGATCTGGAAACAGTACAAATATTCGCCAACTGCTGAATGAAATACATTGTCATCTAGACACCCAGCATGGTAGAATTTAGAATGGATACATGCAACAGCACAGGTGGGGTTCAAAAACAGCATGCCACTGAAAAGAAACTCAACCCCAGAAGGCTACATACTGTGTGAAATTCACATTGCCACAAAGCAATGGCGATGGAAAGGAATAAAGGAATAAATGAATGACCCTAGGGTCAGGACTGGGTGCAGAGATTTACTGGAAAGAAACAGAAGGCCAAGGGAAACCTTGAGAATGATCAAATATTCTAAAACTAAAACACAATTTGGCATTACATTCAAGACAGATTATTTCCTAAAATGTAAATCCTGAAAGGGTTTTTTGTTTTTGTTTTTTGTTTTTTGTTTGTTTTTGTCTTACATAAAGTCAGCCATGAAGGAATTGGTCTGTATTCCAGTGCTGGGAAAACTGAGACAAGTACCAGACTAGCCTGGACTCAAATATGTATATGTATTTGTGTGTATGTGTGTGTGTGTGTGTGTGTGTGTGTGTGTGTGTGTGTGTGTGTGTGTGTGTATTCTAAGAAATAGTCTGGCAATAGTGATGCTGGTGGAGGACTGAGTGGTAGCAATATTAGGTCACACCAATCCTTGGAGACAGTGGACATTTTGCATATCTTCATGTCCTTCAGTGCTTTGCTCATGGAGATCCAGTGTTTGCTTTTAAACTTGGTAAGCCAAGAATGAACTTGGCGTTCCCCATGAGTGTTCTCACTACACAAATGGAAAAGGTCAGCTCTCAAGGCTCCACAAAGGAACTCTCCATCTGCCCCTACTGAAATCCATCCTGATATGCTCAGCTCTTTTAGTAAACCAGCTCATTGTGTGCTGACATTTCACTTTTGTGATCAGCAGGAAGGTCAGAGAGAAGAAGCTGGCCTGGGCATCCTCCTGCCTAAGCCACAGGTTTCTCCCTGGGAAATGCTCATCTACATGCTCCATGGTGGGCTTGTGCCATTTTGTTCTGTTTTGTTTCTAAACAGAACAATGCTTTTGTTTTTTTTTTTTTCTTTTCTTTTTTCCTTTTTTTTTTTTTTCTTCTTCGTCTGGGTGCTGTACTGCCTGAGGTAAAAGGGAAATGTCTGTTATTGCTTGCTAAACATCTACCCTGTCACTAGCCAAACCACAACCGCTAATCTCAAATCGGAGAGTCAATTTCTCAAGGAAAGAGTCTTGTGGCTTACATTCCATTCAAACGCAGCATTGAGGGCTTCCATGTTTCTATGTCTAGCTTTCCTATGGACCCTTCAGAGGAAGCGTCTCATAGTGCATGGATGCTCTTGAGGATCTGCAGTGTTCTATGTGAGTTTCTTTTAAGGAGAGAAATGCCTCTAGTTGGGATTCTTTTGTCTACTCTGCTGGGCACAAATGAGGTTAGATCCCATGTTTTCAAGAATTATTTACGATGCTCCTTTATCCCTTCTGTTTCACTAATGCATCAAATGCATCCCCTCTGGAAATCTACACAAGAGAAGGTAGAAAGACTATAAGAACCAAAGGCCAGAAGAGGGTGCCAGATTCCTTGGAAGTGGAGTTACAGGTAGTTGTAAACTACCTGATGTTGGTGCTGGGAATTGAAGTCAGGTACTTGGGAAGGGAACTGTAGTCTTCAGCACTGAGACATCTCTCCAGAGCCTGTATATTGGCTTTAGTCATTGATCTTTTGGTAAGGTCAAGGTCTATGAAGATAAGTAACACTTTACTACCTCCTCTTGGATGTCAAAAACATTCCTCAAGATTAATTGCCTACAGTCAGTCTTACTGCCAAATATACACCATTCACTCAGGTGAAAACTCAACTGCATCATAAAATATCATCTTTCTTTCTTTTCAAGCTCTTCAAGTCTTACCAGGGTAAGTTAATTCTTTGCACCCTTTTGAATCAGAAGTTCTCAACCTGTGGGTTGTAATCCCTTTGGGGATTAAACAACCCTTTCATAGGGGTAGCCTTACACCATCCTGTGTATCAGATATTTACATTACAATCCATAGAAGCAGCAAAATCACAGTTAGGAAAGTAGCAATGAAAATAGTTCTATGGTTGGAGGTCACCACAACATGAAGAGCTATATTAAAGCTGCAGCTTAGGGAAGTTGAGAACTACTCTTTTGGGTTCTGTCTTGACTCCATCTCTGTAAATACTTTTTATGCTGTCTTTGTTCTTCCTACCTACCTTCTTTCTTCCTAATCTTGAACTTAAACAGCATATCCCCACTCTAGCTCAAAACTCCAGGGTACAGAATTTCTCATAGCTAATTTGTCTACCCATCTGGTCTTGAACATTCCTGCTTTAGATCTCAACAACCTTTTATAGGTTTTCACACTGCCTTACATGGTTATAGTGATTTGGTTTCTTTCTCCAGAAGGGACAAATTTGTGTTTTACACAGTCTTGCATGCCTAGATCCTAGATCCTAGAATTATAGAAGGGTTAGAGCAAGACCTCAATCAACATTCTCCATACTACATCCAAACTGAGAATTAAAATTCAAAGACACAAAACATTTTCCTAGATTAAATTTTTCTGTGTTATGGTTTCTTCTTAAATCTCTTTCTAGATCAGAATAAAACTTGACTGAATTCTGGACTCACATTTGATTAAACTGACTCAGAGAGATATTCTCTGGGCAGCTATAAGGCTGAGAGATACGTATTCATATCGCACAGTTGGCTTACCAAAGCTTACCTATTTCAGATCCTACTATGATTCATAGGTAAATCATCCAAAGGCAAGACCATATTGTTCTTTATTTTAGCATTATTGTCAAATCTCAATAATTGATGATAAAGCTTCTAGAGATGGTGTTCTGCGTATAGGTTCTACATTTTAAGGTATTTGCGAGACTTCCTACCAACCCCTTCATTGGTACTCTGGATGACCCAGAAGAACAAAGGCAACTCCATACCCATCCCGATTTCTTGAAAACCATAACCCATCTTCTCATCTAAACATGCTTTGAAACTGACCCATAATGCAGTGATATTGGGCACTCAGACTAAGGAGCTTATCCTAAACAATCACCCAGGAAATGAAGCACAGCTGAACCATGCACTGGGTAAGCAAGCTAGAACTTGGGTTATACCTGACTACTGACTCATTCCTTGGCATCAGCACTTACATGAATCTTTGCCTCTCTTTAACCTTAGTTGAAGCCACAGACATTGTCTGATCTTGCTGGCACCTGCATTTGCACTCAGAATGATGAATGCAGAAGCTTTGGCAAGGTGTTCAGTCACAGCACCTATAATCTAAAACAGACTCAAGGATCGTCCATGAATCAACCTTATGCCAGCTAGCAGCCTCAGTATTGAGCATCCATTCCTGTACCTATGAACTCAAAAGCTTTCTGCTCAAATGAAATGGGGCTAGAAAAGACATGAGAGTGTGGTATACAAACTAAATACACTTTAAAAATATTTTTCAAATATTTTTATCATTTTGTTGTTTGCTTTGATGGTAGTAGTTGTCAGGGAGACAAAAACGGTATTCAGTTCCTATGACATCTACCTCATAACATGGTCTTCTTGGTAAGCCCCTCAGTAGTGAATCAGTCAACATAGGTTAGTCTCTACTGGAGGAAAGTTCAACAAGGAAAACTATCTTGTTCATTTATTTTGTAATAATAATTTATTTTAATATATATACATATATATATGGTGTGTGTGTGTGTGTGTGTGTGTGTGTGTGTGTGTGTGTGTGCACAACACATGTATGTCTACTAATGCCAGAGACCAGAGAGGGCATCAGATCTCCTGGAACTGGAGTTTAAAGTAGTTGTGAGCTGTCATGTAGGTGAGGGGACCCAAACCTGAGTTCTCTGAGAGAACACTAAGTGTTCTTTAATGGTGGATCTCTTGAGCCCCAGGAGATAGTTTATGAAGAAAAATTAGATATGTTCAAGTTCATCTTTGTCCAATCTTCCTTGATTGAGTGATCAAGTAAGCCATAAAAGTGGTACTACTGATTGTTTACCTGCTCAAAGATTGGCTTGGAACATTCTGGGGCCCATTCTTAGACTCTGCTTATTAATCCTATGTCTTCAGAACTCAGAGCCAGCCTAAATGCTGTAAAGCCAGAACCTTGGGCAGGTAATCCTCCTACACAGCTGTGTAAAGAGCTAGCTTCTGTAATCCAGATCCCATCAGCCTCTGATTTAAAGTAGAAAATCATGGGAGAGATAATAACTCCTCAAGAAAGTGATTTATTTGCAATAATGAACACAAATAAAAAAATATCTGAGCCTTATAGCACATACCTGTTGTCTCACCCCTGGGGAAGCAGAGACAGGCAAGATCCCTAAGGCTTGCTAGCCAGTCATCCTAGCCTACTTAGTGAATTCTAAGCTAAAAAGAGACTCTATCTCCAAAAATAAATAAAGAAATAAAGGTGATCAGAGTCTGAGAAACAACAGGAAGACAAGACTGATCTCTGAGTCTACACAAACACACACATGCATTACATGTACTTGAGTGCACAAGAGTATACACAGTAAAATAAAATAATGGTGTAGCTTGCTGTTTTATGTTTCTCTGTGTGTCCTGCACAATGCTCTCTTGTGATTTTTATTAATGTACGTGTTTATCTGCCGTCCTGATTTTGATACCACATGACAATACAGTGATAACCTTCCGTCAGTGCACTGAGCACATACTCCAGCATAGTCGCTGGTCGTCACTAGATACATACCCAAGACACACCTTATCATCCTCCCCATTTTTGTTCTCTTGTATCTGACAGAGTGATCAGACTTGAATCAGCTCTTTAATTTTGTAATTCTATCCTGTACATGTCTATAATTGAAAGCTCTTACAGCTCCTGTTTGTGGCTGTGGCATCTATTATAAATTCATGAAGTTCAGGTGCAGAAGGATCAGCCACTGTGAGAGAAAGGTTGAGAGAGAGAGAGAGAGAGGAAGTCAGCGCTTGCCACATCAAGACTCCTCTTCTGTTTGGAAAATACCTAGACTACAATCAATGATAGTAAATGCTCACAGCTCAGTGTTCACCAAATTCTTTGCGTACAGGGTTTTCATTTTCCTTTAATAGGTAAGTAACAAAAGGTTAAAGCTACATTCTTTATGGCCTCTCTAAATTCATGTTAAGGGTGTTTGAAAGAACTTCTAGTGGATCTATAAGCTATAAATAATTCCACGCTCCTATATAAGTAATCCCAAGGAAAACTCCCTTTTCCATTATTAAATGAAATTGTCAATATTGCAGTTGGAAGTGTTTATGTTTTTACTATTCCAATGAGTTAGTGAGTAGACAGTTGAGCACATGCCAGTCTGAAAGATTTCTAGATCTTTGGGTTTCAATGTTCACTGAAGGGACAATATCACCCTAAATATGCATGTGGAGCTAAGGTGGAGATCATTGTCTGAGCTCTCCTTTGCCTGGGCACTGGGTTCCATTCTCAGTAGCATACAGAATAAATGAACACATCACATTTAACCAGTTAGTAGAAAAATAAAAGTGAAAACAGAATAACATTCATTCCTTCATTGAGATTGCAGTGCCATCAGAAGTCAAGTCTTGGGATGCTCATTCTCTGCCCTAATGATAAATCTAGCAGGTTATGATCCTGAACCCTAAGGGACAGCTGGCCATCACTAGGGTTCTGACCTCTCTAGGAATGAATGTCCTTGGGCAGGGAAGGTTGTGCTGGTGAGAATCCCCTGGGGAAGCTAACTGAGATCTTATGAAGGGGTATGCCAACTTTAAACTGACTATTTCAGATAAACTGGTTACAGCTTTAATTATGCAATTCTGGACGTCTACAGATGGCACCTTGGAGACTGGTTGAAAGAGGTCTCTCCTAAAGTCCTTGGGAAATATTATAAAGTGAATGTAGTAACCTATGTGCAGTGACACACAGGTAGGGGTGAGAGTGAGATCTTCCCCTAGAAAACCCAGCAGAGATTGAAAACTGTTCACTTGGAGACTGGGAGGTTATAAACACAAGAGGACAGCCGGCCTTTTAAATGGGCATTCTGGGCATCAAATTCAGGTCTTTCTGCTTGCACAGTAGACACCTTGATGACTGAGCTATCTCGACAGCCTGCATACATGCTTGGTAGATGCATTTACAGATTTTTCCATGGGCGTGGGCAACATGTTGGTGGGTTGTGTTATGGAAAAGCTCGTTATTACCAGATCACCACACAAATAGAGGGCCTGGATCATTGAGAGAGGCACAGAGTAGCCTAACTCGAAGAAGAGAAGAACAAGCTTGAAAGTCAATGAGATCACTCCTGTGGATTCCTGGAAAGAGCTGGAGAGAATTTGCTAGAGATTTGGATAGAGCTTTGCAGAGGACCACAGGTTGCAAGGTACGTAGGAGGGCATACATGGCTTTTATGTAAATGTGACCCAACTCATATCCCTAGGCTGGTGTGGTCTGAAGAAACGAAGGTTACATAACCTCTTCTGGCTGCCTGAGCCTTAGCCATTGTTTTCTAAAGGAGTCCTCTAGACAGAGCCACATGAATTTGTTAAGAGGTGACACCAAAGGGGCTGAAGAGATAACTCAGTGGGTAAAGGAGTCTGCTGCTGAGACTGAGGATCTGAGTTCATTCGTGGGGTCTACATACTGGAAGGAGAGAGGTGACTTCTGAAAGTTCTTATCTAACTGACACATATACTATGTAAGTGAGCTCTCCCTCTCACAACCGCACACACACACACACACACTGAAAGAAAGAGAGAGAGAGAGAGAGAGAGAGAGAGAGAGGATAAATACATACTCTTTTCAACTTAGAAAAATACATTGAAGAGTTCAAAATATAGTTCAGTAGGTAGTGCAATTGCCTAACATCCTAAAGGGGTTCAATTTTCAGTATCCTATAAATTAGGTATGATGCTATCCACCTGTAATATCAACATTAATAGAGTGAGCAGGAGAATCAGGAAGTCAAGGTCATCCTTGATTATATAAGTAATTCAAGGCCAGCCTGGGCTACATGAGACCCTATATCAGAAATAAAATGTCTAAAGATTACTGGTTACCTATTGTGTCTGTGTGAAACATGCTCTAGAAATATATTTCAGACTTGTGATGGTCCAGACACTGGATTTTCTTTTTAATGCTTTGAGATTGGTTTTTAAAAATAGGCAGAAAAACACATTTTGTACTTATCTTCACTCTTAAGCATGAAGATGTACCTACAACACTGCATGCATATATACACACATCCATATTCATATGTACAACACATGTATCATGCACACATAAACACTTATTTACTTAATTTATGTGTGTGCATTTGCCCTAAAAGCATAGTTAGTATGCTGAAAAAAAAATCTAGAAAACTCAATAGTGCATTGTAATGTGGAGATTCTTAATACAAACTCTCAACGTTAAGATGAATCAGAAACATACAGAAATTACATGAAACGAGATCAAACTTAGTTGTTCTCTTTAACCATTTGTGCAGATGTAATCTGATGAAAGGCCACAGGAGGAGCCTGGTGTCCTGTTTTATCCTCCCCTCGTGGTAGGACAAGTTAGATAATCTTGAGCGTTAACAGGAATCTCTTCATCTGTAGTATGAGGAGACTTTGAGTAGGTTATTGCTGAAATCTCTTCAGACTCTAAGTCGTAAGAGTCAAAGGTGTCCGGCTCTGCTTGCTGTGGGGAAAAAGCAGCCTACAGCTAAGACTCAACAGATACGAGCACAGCTCTTATCCCTAGTGGCTGAAGTAAGCCTTAGCTGCTCACACACAGGATGGCAAGACTATTTTTCTAGAGTTTTCAGATACACATAATGACATGCTAAGGTCCAGGATAAGCCGCAGAATATTCCACAAATTAACAGACACAAATTAAAATTCACTTTACTGTTGTTCCCTCAATTCATTGTCTTATGCAAAAGTAAAGTGTAGGGAATACTACAATGATTTAGAAGGGTAAGGGAGTCAGCAATACAGTCAGTGCCCTAAGGTAAACTATGAACATTATCAGACCATAAGGAGAATTCTTCCTGATATTCATACCTACCTATGATGCTTTCCAATGTAGGATGAACTGTAACCAGGCCTTATTGAAGGAATATCATGTGAAGAAAAAGAAAGCAAAAGAAGGCATCTCGCACACAAATCACTGAAGGAAATAGAGTGAATGCAGGAGAGCCTGCAGGTTCTCAAGGAAAAGCTATGTCATGCATGGTGTTCCGTAGTTCATGCTATCAAATAGAAGCAGCCTGGTATGTTTGCTGCCCCTGAGGGTCATGCTAGAATCAAGATACAGAGCTGAGCTGAATGCAGAGGACAAGGCTAAAGTAAAGACACAGAGCTGACCTGGTAGCTGAAATAAATGTCAATTTGTCCTGACAGGTCCTGTGTTGATGGGGTGGCCTCCTGTCTGCACTACTTCCCCATTGCTGTTACCCTAAAAACTAGATGACCTTTCACGAGCATGGTTCAAAAAGAATCCCACACTGGATTAGAGGTTGAAGTAGATGTTATTTAGATTTCCTTGTAACCTTGAGACTCTAATTCCAAGAAGGAAGTGGGTTAACAAGGATTACATTCTGAAAACCAGTTTCATCAGAACTGCTATGTTATGACCTGAAATGATAAAGCCTATTTTTTTTTGTTCCCACAAACAATAAGACAGCCTTCTTCCCAGTTCAAGAATTTCCCCTGAGGAATTCTCTGATGTTGGCACCTGTTGAAATTGTGCTTTGGCAACACAAAACGGCCCAGAGCAAATATATCTAGACCCCAACTGGTTTGATTCCTCCTGAGCCCCACCTCACACTCTTCCTTTAGCTCTTATATACTGTGTGACTTCATTAATTAGATGAGGTCACTGTATATTTCCTAGATTTTTAATCCCTTTTAAAAAATTAATAAAATTGATTCTTTGATGATTTCATATAATGTATATGATCCATTCCAGTTAGTCTCACCCCCTAATCTCTCTCATTTCCCTCACATCTGTGTCAAACTCTTATCATCCTCCACATAAATTCTTTTCCCATGTTCATTTTTTTTTTTTTGGTTTTGTTTTGATTTTTGCTTTGTGAGTTAAAGAGTTTAACTAGGGTCATCCATGTGACCATGAGCTTGAAGCTCCCATCGGAAGCTGGTGGACTCAGTAACCTGTACACAATTGAAGAGAGTAATTCCCCCTACCTCAGCTGATAGCTCTTTATCAGGGCTCCATCAGGGTGGGCCTGATAGGGCCCACTCCAATCCAGAACTGACCACTGACAGTTCTGTGCAGGCTCAGTGTAGACAGCCCAACCAAGGCTGTCTCTTTCATCTTCCTCCTCTCATCGCTTCTTTGACACTGCTAAAAGGTTTGCCTAGCATAGATACAATTATTCAGTTATTCAAATATAGTTGGTTTTGGCTCTGACTTCAACCACACATTTGGAGTTGTGCTTTATTGTTGTGTCTTTAACAATGACAGAGGAATTTAGGGGACAGGGAGCCTTAGGCCAAAAAGCATGCTTCTTTGCTTCTCTCACCGCAGCCAAGCACATAAGCATTTGGGGGAAAATGGAAAGCTCATTCTGACACTGAGAGGCCTTTGCTCAGACTAGCTTTGCTTTGTCCTTGTGGCCTAGTCTGTGATTTATTTTGCAATCACCTTAGTCTCACATTGATCACACCTCTGGATACTTAAACCCTTTAGACATCTCTCCCTTTAGAGTGATTTGCCTTTTTCCCACTTCAGAATATTCATGCCCTCATATGCCTTTCTTGTGGGCTGATCTCATGGCTTGCTCCTAATGAGTAGAATATGAGAAGAGAGATGACATTTACTTCCGTGACAATAATCAGGTATGCGGAGTAACCATCTGTTCTAGATTCATTTCTGTTGCTGTGATGAAATATTCTGAGAAAAAGAACTTGGGGAGGAAGGGTTTGGCTCATACTTCATGTTACATTCCTCCATAGCAGGAAAGCTGAAGAGGCAGGAACTGGAAGCAGGTAGTCTCTTCACAGTAAGAGAAAATTGAAATAAATGCATACTTACTTGCTTTGTTCAGTTCCATTCTTCTAATCTTGTACAGTTCAGGACCACCCTGACTAGGAAATGGTGCCTCCCAAAATGGACTGTATCACCTACATCAAATTGACTTTTAAGACAATCCATCATAGACATGCCCACAAGCAAACCCAATGTAGACAATCCCTCACTCTTCCTAGACTCTTCCCAGATAACTCTAGGTTATATAAAGGTGGCAGTTAAAGCTAACCTTCACACTGACTTTTTATATCTTCTCTTTTTTTCTTTGTCTTTCCCACATGCCTGTGCTGAAATAAGCTGCCAAATTTCATAGTTTCTCAGATCACAGAACTGGAGCAGGACACTGTCAAAAGCCAGAAGGTGGGTAAGAGAGACAACTTAGCTGGCAAATGTTGGCTTTGCAAACTGGAGGTTATTACTAGCCTCTTTTTATTTGGTTATCATTAAGTGTGTGTGTGTGTGTGTGTGTGTGTGTGAGTATGTGTGTGTGTCTGTGTGTCTGTGTGTGTGTCTGTGTGTGTGTGTATTCATGGTTGAGCACTCTGTATTGAACAACAAATAAGATTCAACCCTGGGAGAAGTTAGTTCTGTTTATCCTGGAAGTCATCAGTTGCCATTAGCTCTGTCTATAAATCTGGGGTTTATTCTCCAGTGAATATTGTACAATACTTGGATCCCAAGCATCATGCTTGAGTTGATTCCAATTATACAAAACTGTTCATTGATTTGATTATTTTGTAATTTTTGATGATCTCCATGCTGGAAATACTAAATGTGTATTTTAATAGCATCATTTTCCTTATTTTTTTTCAATAATGATGGAAACTAAAATTAAAAATCTGTAGACATAGCCGGGCAGTGGTGACACATGCCTTTAATCCCAGCACTTGGGAGGCAGAGGCAGGTGGATTTTTGAGTTTGAGGCCAGCCTGGTCTACAGAGTGAGTTCCAGGATAGACAGAGCTACACAGAGAAACCCTGTCTCAAAAAAACAAAAACAAAAACAAAAACCACCAAAAACAAAAACAAAACACCAAACACACAAAAAGAAAATCTGTACACATGTTGAACATACTAGTTTTTTCTTTGACATATTTGCTTAATAGCAAAACTTGTTCTTCGATACTTAGCACTTGAGCCTCCCTAGGGGAAAAGACAGAACTGAATGCTTCCCTCCTGTCTAATCACTATAGTTACTTCTGTGATACACAAGTTACTAGAGCAGGAAACTTCTTCAAACTTCAAATGTAACAAAACATAAAGCCTTGTGTATTCACTCATCTAACAAATATTTTATTCAAGATAAGTCACTGGTCTAGATATTACAAGAGTTCTTTGTCCTTGCTTATTGTGAATTAAAAATTAAACAGCAAGGTCACAAACAGATAAGACTTGAATGGAAAGGAAATGATTATAAAGCTCACTAGAAGATTCCATTTCTCTCAAGTGGACTAAACCTTATTAGCTTGCATCTTTGTATTTTCAGATATCATGTGAAGACATGTGGAGTCTGATATTATTTAGTCTGCCTGAGGGTGTGAGGGACCAAAGAAGTTGCTAGAAACCTCAGATAGGAGATTTAGAATATGCACAATAAAGCAAGTACAAAATGATGCATAGCTGGGGGGGGCGGGGACATTTTCAAAGATTCTGCTACTTAAAAATAGGTTATACAGAGGAACTAAGCATTCCCTGGAATGTTCTGCAATTCGAATGGCATAGAAACAGTGGTTTCTGCTGGTGCTCCCTTTCTGTTCTGTATGAACAGCTTTAGCAGTCTGTAGCCCACAGTGGCAACTATGTAGCACCAAGAGCTGGCAACATTGGATAAATCCTTACATATAGGACAAGAGGGCGTTTTGAGAAACTGTTATCACAGAGACCTTGGCTCCCCTAGGGATTTATTTGTAAGACCTTATCAGAGAGGGTTATGTGCAGTGTGTGGTTGTGACAAGGTGAAGGGCTTGAGTAGCCTGTCTTCTACCAATCCTGCTGCCCTTGATTCCCCACCTGAAAAACATGATAGCGGCTCATTTATATGGCAAAAAAAAAAAAAAAATAGTGCTAAGCTGCCTGAAGATTCTTTGCAAACCTTACAGGTGAAGTAATCATGTGCATTAAAAAGATAATATTTATGCAGGTAAATATGTCAATAAGATAAATTAAAACCATATTCCTTATAGAAAGTATGAAGCATGGTAGAAAAAACTCTGCAAACAAATTTCACTTCAAGGTATTCATGTCTAGTTTTTCATTGACTCAAAAAAGTACATAAGCTCCTTCTCCTTTCTACAGAGAAATGTAGGGCCTAAACAAAGAACACTAGCATTAGAAGGATAAATGCCAGTGTCCTTACAGTGGCCGAGGCATTATAATCAGAGGCAGAGAAGAGAAGGTGATGAGCTCTCCTGTCCCAGGTAAGATGCTGTGAGTGAAGTTACTACCTTTGCAGGACTCGTGTAAGTGTGAAAAATAAAAGCAGACCTGTTTCTTCCATTCTCTGGCATCCACTCCTTCCTTTCTTTGCTAACACTTGGCTGCCTTTCTGCTACCTAGCTCTTTCTGCTTTCTGCTTAGTTTCTCTCTCTCTCTCTCTCTCTCTCTCTCTCTCTCTCTCTCTCTCTCTCTCTCTCTCTCTCTCTCTCTCTCTTTCTCTCTCTCTCTCTCTCTTTCTCTCTCTCTCTCTCTCACACACACTCCTCTCCCCTTCCTCCCTTCTTTCTTGTCTCTCTTCTCAGATTCCCTCCCCTCCCCTCCTTTCCTCCATTTTTTTTTTAAATCTATTCTTAAGGCATTTATATTCTTTAGATTTTAGTTTTGCTTAAATATGTCAGGTTAAAATGCACAAAACCAGATTCACTAAGGTCAAGCTACAACTTAGTTTTCCTGATGCATTTGCTAGCCTGTGGGTTTTTTGAGCAGAATCCTGGAACCTGCTTTTGGAGACAGGAATGAGAGTACAGATGCTCCTATTAAGTACCCTCCCTCTGTGCTTCCCTGCCTTCTCTGACAGTTCCTCAAATAGGAACTTCTCTTAGTTTTTACCCAAATGCTGACTTGGAATAATCACTATTTTTTAACACAAAATCTTCAGAAAGAAATGAGAATAAGGAACCTTCAAAAATGTTCTTTAAAACAAATCAGCAGAGGTTGGGAATCTATCTCAGCTGATAGAACTTTGGAGAGCATGTACAAAACCTGGAGCTAATTGTCAGCAAACACCGGCCTGGTGGGATAGGACTGAAATGTTAGCATTCACGAGATGAGAGCAGGAGGACCTAGAGACCAAGGTCATGCTCTGCTGCTAGCAAGCTGCTAGCCTGAGATACATGAGACCCAGTCTTAAGATCTAATTAATATATTCATGTCAGTGAATGAAAACCAACAGTAGTCTATAGCAATGTTTCTTTGTCTTGTGAAAAATCTCAGTTAGCCAGAAGGCAGCTGTTATATTTAGTCATTCAATTGAGGACATACGTTTTCAAACACAAGTGGTCACACTTGTAAACTGTGGTGAGAATGTTTTTTAAAGCAAAGTTTTTAAAAAGTATGTTTAGCCTTAAACAGGACATTTGTGCCTTGCTGTGTAAAACGAATTTCAAAGGGCTAGGGAGATGTCTCAGGTGTTAAAGTGCTTGTTGGGCAATTATGAAGATGTGAATCCAAGTCCAGTGGACCCACATAAAATTCACATGTGGCTATTCATGACTATAAAGCCAGCCTGAGGTGGGGGTAGAGGCCAGAGGAACCCTGGAGCTCACTAGTCAGCTAATGCAGCATGGTCTGCAGGATGTAAGGGGGCTGTATATCAAAATAAATAAATAGATGATAGATAGATAGATAGATAGATAGATAGATAGATAGATAGATAGATAGATAGATAGATAGGTAGGTAGGTAGGTAGATAGGTAGATAGATAGATAGATAGATAGATAGATAGATAGATAGATAGATAGATAGATAGATAGATAGATAGATAAGTTGAACAGTGGCTGGGGAAGAAGGGCATGTGGTTCACTTCTGTCCTTCTATGCATTCACACAGAAAAGCACTTATAGACATAAAGCTGGGCATATACATACAGCACCTCCCACACACAAACACACATCCATAGACACACACTTGCATTTCAAGAACTCAGAAGTTTTAAGTGATAAAGCTAGATTTTTTTTTTTCAAAAACAAACTAGAGTAACTCATGTTAACCCTTTGGGGGGTTAACGTACACTGTAGTAACAACAAACGCAAGGACCACACCAGTTTGTTCTTTTGCTTGCATGTTAGTGAAGATTAAAGCATGTTAGAAAACTTAGCCACTAGAAACTCACTCAGGGTTTTGATTTCATTTGACATTTGTTATTTTCCAAAGACTCATGACCCAGCTCAGGGCATCCTTAAATTGAAATGCTAACCCATAGAAAAGCATGAAATTCCAATCAAATCCGAGAGTAAACTTCTCCCAGATCAGTTCTTTCAGCCAATCCCTGATAGTCATGCTCTTGCCTCTAGAATTGGTGTTAAAGGAACCAAGTGAAGGGGTGGGGGATTCTTCAGACTCAGGTTCATTGTGAGCACTTAAAACCTCACCATCAAATGTAGGTTTTGACTTTCTGCCCAGCACAGCTTTGAAAGCTTGGCTATGAAGTCCTAATTGCTACCTGAATGTTCTCTCAATATTTCTCCTTAAAGCTGGTAGGGGGTCGGGGGGAGGGGAAGAAGGGGACTGTTAAAAGCAGAAAGGAGAGCTGGGGAGAGAGCTTGCCATTTGTTAGAGAACTGGAATCTCTGGATGCATTTCCAGACAAACATCAATCTGCATAAAAATCGACCCCTGTTCATTATAAAATTGAAAGATAACACTTTCTTTGTGTTTTTCCTTAAAAACATCCTTTCCTCTTCACCCTATACCCTGGCATCCACCTTCCAAAGTGACGAGTCCATTTTCTTTCATGGTATTTGCCAAGAGGCTTTGTTTCCAAATCGGTTTCCTCATGTCAGAGTCCACAACAGCTTCGACTCTGATGACAAGGAAGCTTGCCGTCCAACCAAGAAGCTCTGAGATTGAAGAATGCTGGATATGTTCCACTAATGATGGTCAAAAGCAAATAACTATTTAGGCTCTTCCCTAAGGAGTTCCTGGTCTTTTATGAAGAGACAAAACTAAGAAGAGCGTACAGTGGAGAAAAACACTGAAATATCATAGATAGAATAGGCTTTATGTTTTTGATGGAATTAACGTCCTTCGTAGCTGTTTTGGATGGTTTGGCACAAACTAAAGTCATCAGAGAGGAGAGAACCTCAATTAAGAAAATGACTCCTAAAGATCAGGCTTTAGGCAAGACTGTAAGACATCTGTTTGTTTGTTTGTTTTGTTTTTGTTTCATTTTTTTTGTCTTTGTTTTGTTTTGTTTTATTTTTAATTAGTGATTAATTCGGGAAGGCCCAGTCCATTGTGGGTGGGGCCTGGGCAGGTAGTTCCGAGTGCTATAGAAAGCAGTCTGAGCAAGCCATGATGATCAAGTCAGCAAGTAGCACTCCATGGCATCTGCATCAGCTCCTACATCCAGGTGCCTGCCTTGTTTAAATTTCTGCCCTGACTTTCTTCATTGACAAACTAGGATGTGGAAGTAAATGCCAAACCAATCCTTTCCCCCAAAATTGTTTTTTTATGATGGTCTTTCATCATAGAAATAGAGACATAGTTAGGTAACTAAGATAATAACATTACAATTTGTTCAATGAAAACCTGAATGTTTTCTTGTAGTATTTTGTCCTATCTTCTATGTATTATTTGTAGCTATTGACTACTGACGAACATCCCCTAGGGTACACGAAAAGGCAACACACTTACCTACCTTTAGCAGAGAATCTGTGATTATGGTGTGACTGTCAGAAAGTGCAATGATAATTCACTTTTACTCAAAAATGTAAAATAGGGAAATGTAAGTAAAATGGATACAATTAGGAATATGGAAAGAAACAAGGGTGGGATTGAAGAAGAGTAGAGGTGAAGAATATGATTAAAATACATAATACACATGTACAAAAATGCCTCTTTACTATTTTTACAATTGACATATACAAATTATAACAATACACAAATAGCTTTGAAGACACTCAGCACTGCATTCTAGTTTTAAGTATCCAGACGGCAGGTTTGCCCTTCAAAGTCCCAATGTTATTACTACTCTATAATTTGGGGGACATTTAAAAGAACTCTGACATATTTTATTTCAAACATGCATTCTGCCCCCAGACAGGATGGAAAGAGTAAGCCACATGTCCTTCCAAGTATTTAACTTCTGCTCAAAAATAAAATCCTGTGTGATTAACTCAAGCAGGGACTGATAAGGGAGGTGAGAACTGGAAGCCAATCAGTCTCACTTCCTGTGTTTTATTTTGGGCAAATGATATAATATCTCTAAGTTATGTTCCTTCACCGAAGAAATACAAGGAATAAAAAAAAAAAAAAGCCCTGTGTTGATGCCTGTTACACAGTTGGCAGAAGCCCAGCAATATGAATGCTGATAGTCTCCACTGTGATCTCCCTTAAGCCAACAGGGTTCTTGTATCTTTGAAATAGTTACCAATGATATAACCTTGAAGATACATGTCTATATGGAGTGGGAAAACCAGCCCTAACTATGGACATCACCATTCCAGGCTAGAGTTTCAGACTAAAAATCAAGAAGACAAAAAATGAGAGAGAGAGAGAGAGAGAGAGAGAGAGAGAGAGAGAGAGAGAGAGAGAGAGAAAGAGAGAGAGAAACATGAGTACTCTTTCTGCTTCTTGACTGTAGGTGTCATCTGCCTCTTCTGCCTATTGACTGAATTCCCTTGAACTGTGAGCCTAAACCATTAAACCTAATCTTAACAGTGTTTTGCCTTAGGGACAAGAAAATGAATACAACCTGAAAACGGTACACAAGTATGTAGGAAATAATCCTAGCAGGCTGTACTGTCAATGTGCTTGCTTCTACACTCTGGTACATTTGAGTTTCTCCACTGTTTGGAAGAATGACTTCCTTAAGAAGCCGAGTATTTGTGGGTTGGCTTTAAGATTCTCAGTATGTAAGAATTAATGTGCATTCTTCTGAACATTAAAACATATATTTAAAATCCAACTGGAGACACAAGGTTACAATCATTGCTCAAAGTCTGTTGAGTTTCTACTCACTCTGCTGCATTGGGACCTCTATTGGAAGCACAGAACCCAGAGATAGGAAGGACGGTGTTTTATGAAGAGGGCAGAGAAGTAGGGGTTGGGATTATTGGCAAGAAAGATCAGTAGGCTTGCCAGTCTCCCTAAAGCAGCTCCCCTGGAGTTGAATAGAAGAGAAGCAGAAGGTAGCCTCTTCTTGATGGTGGTCTACTTGCTTGTATCTGCAATGGGTTCTGCAAAGTTAGGAATGCCATCTCTGATGTTTGCCCTGGGAGGAAGTAGATGTCAAGGATATATTTCTAAGGGGCAAATATAGAGATGATATTAGCATGCATAGGCTTTTACATCTCCAGCTCTAGCTCTGGTAGACAACTCCAGGTCTGCTTCTATTGTAGCAGCAAGGTGACCAGAAGAGAACAGAGGAAGCTAAGCAGAGTGGCCCTTAGAACTGACAGTTCCCCAGCACTGTAAATGGTAGATTTGTAAGATCTCCTGTCTGTGAATCCTCATGTAGATGTGGTTGTTCATACGACATATAATAATGATATGAGTAGCAAGATTCTTGATGAGAGTCCTCTTCATCCCATGCAGAAACTCTGTAAAGAAGAGACCTAACAGGATGCTGAGATCTCATGGTGAGGTGCACAGATATGGACTCTGTGGTCCATGGCCTGAGAAACAAAAATGTCCCTGATTCTTGAACTTTCCTAAAATATATGAAACAGAAGTTCATGTGAATGCTATAAATAATTATCCGAGTTAAACTCTCTTTTCAGACCAAGAAAAAGAACCTAAAATATTCCCTGGAGAAAACATGATCTTTCTCTATGTTTTAGTTGTCAGTTTTGACAAGAATGATACAAGCTAATTAAATTTTTGTTAATTTATTTTGTCTGATTCAGTGACTGCCTGTCACACAAATCCCTCAATAAGTAAGATTTCTCTCTGCCATAAACTCTCTAGTCTTTCTCTGCAATGCCATTAGGTAAACGCAAGAAAAGTGGACCCGTTTTACTCAAATAAACACTAAAAGCACTTAAACTCAATCCGCCCCCCGATACTTCAACCCCTTGTGTCTGCTGTGGAGCAAACCTACCTTTTTCCAGCTTATAAATCTCCTTGGAGCCATTACCCTTTAAGAAAATGAAATCCTTTATGCCGATAAAACACAGTGATGAAGTTCAGAGTTGATGGCAGATAAAACAAAGATAGGAGCGGCAGTCTTTATTGCCTTGAAATTCTTAAGGAATGTTCTCTCATGTCAGGTTTTTCTTTGAAATAAAACCAGAGAATGACAGTTGTCATCACTCCCATCCTCCTTATCTGAAATGATTGACGCCTTTGTCTACCTGTCAAGAGCAAACGAAGACTTCTCCTTATCAGACATTCAGACATGCAAAGACCTTGATGTTTAGATGGATAACAACATGTACGTTCCACGGCATGGCTCTCCAGCACTGCTTTCTCTCTTACATTACCTTTGTCCAAGGCTCAGCTTTTCTTCCTTCCTCCAGGTGTAACACAAATGCCAGCCCAACTTCAAAGCCAGTGCTCACCGCCGCCATGATCACTAGGCCATTTCCACAGGGAACGAATGCTCTAGATCAGGCTCTTCTCAGTCCATAGGGCCACGATCACTTTGGCACCTCTATGAGGTTTACAGAGTCCTTTGCAATCATATCCCCAAATCCATCCCTGACAGCATAAGAAGGGAAAGGAGTGTGCGCAGGGGATATCAGGGAGCAAAGTGAGAGAACAGAGAAAAGACTCATCTTCTAATGTAGCTGTTAATCCAGCCTGTAGACAACAGTGAGTCACAGACGGACGGATGGATGCTTCCTGGGTTTCCTGATGCTTATTTTTGGTATGAATTCATTGTCACCATGCAGAACATAGCTGTTTCTTTCTTTCTGGTAATGATGATATGATGATAATGATGATTTGTATATACTTGTGCGTGCAATGTGGGGGTGGGGGAGAATGCATGTGTGCACAGCCTGGTTGTCATGGTGAACATGTGGAGATCAAGTCCCAACTTTCTGTAAACAATCTTCTCCTTCCACCTTGGGTTCAGGATACCCAATGTAGGTTCTCAGACATTCTCAGAAAGCACTTAGACCAGAGGTACTCAACCTGTGGGTCAGGATTCCTTTGGAGTCAAACAACCCTTTCACAAGGGTCACCCATGACCATCTTGCTTATTAGATATTTATTATGATGCATAACTGTGGCAAAAATACAGCTATGAAGTAGCAATGAAATACTTTTATGGTTGGGGGTCACCACAGCATGAGGAAGGTTGAGAAGCACTGATCTCAGCCCTTGTATCCCCCTGCATTGTGGGATGCAGAAGGTCTTTGCTCCATCAGACAACACCCTGATTTGATCGTATTCAGAATCAGCCTTCAGAATGTTAGCAATGCCATTGGTCTGGTTATCGTTGCTCTATGCCTGCCATGGTTAATCTTGATTGTCAATGTGAATGGATTTTGAATCAATCACCATGGAATCACCCTTCTCTGACACAGCATTTCTAAATTAGTTAAATAAGATACACCCTAAATCCTGGTAGCACCATGCCATGGGCTAGGGTCCAGACTAAATGTAAAGGAGAAAACAAACTGACTACCAGTATTCATCTCTCCGCTTTCTGACTGTTGATCATATGATCACCTGTCTATCAGCTGGTGTTCACTATACCTTCTCCACGTTAATGGACATCTTCTCAAACTATATATGAAGGCAAACGTTCCTTTACATTTTTACAACTATTTTGCCACAGCAACAAGAAAAGTAATATAACACCCAAAGCAGAAAACAACTTATTACACTCATGCCAAGATGATTATAGCAGCCACGGTAACAATGTGATTGCTATCTCTTGACTTCAAGAACTTCCTTATGAGAAACAACTTAATACTTAGAATACTCCTGTCTTTGTTTTTTTTTCCTCTGTTGCCATAATAAAATGTTCTGACATAAAGCAACTTAAGAAAGAAAATAGTTCATTTCAACACTTGTTTCCAGGTTATAGTACACCCAACCAATAGCAGAGAAATCACAGTACCAGGATCTTAAGAGAACTGGTCACATATCCACAGTCAAGAGTGAGAGCGATGAGCTACCAAATGCCTGTGTTCTGATCTCTTCTCGCTTTCTCCCCTGCCTAGGGAATAGCACTCCGTGTAGTGGATTGGAATTCCCACCTCAGGGCGCAGAACCGGGAAAGTACCTCACAGATACTTTCCAAGTCTGTTTTCTCAGGTGATTCTAGGTTATGTCAAGCTGACATTAAAGCTAATCATCATGATTTATGTGGGACTCTGACCTTACCTATTTGAGAGATTAAAAAAAGAAAACCTAAGGGAAAATGATATAAAATAAGTTACCTATGATCACGTGATTTGTGTCAGGCCCCAGATTTATCCATGACTCCAAAACCTACATTCTGAACAACTTAGGAATCAATCAATGGCTGACAGAAACAGGAGTGTCAGAGGAGGTAAGTGAGGAATGCTCTTTATTGAAATTTGACGAATCAGTGTCATATTGACTATTTGGCTAGGCCTTAAAGGAAAAAAATACTGAAAAATTATGCTTTAATCTATCTGTGTGTTCTCAAGAACCTCTTCTTCTGCCAACCCTTACAGTTTTATAGCCTTCTATGCCCTCGCCTTTAGATTATAAGCATTACAAAATTTTATTCATCTGACTATTGCTGAATAAAATACCCTGCAATATTTACCCACTCTAAATACAATTATTAATTTGTACATAATTCATTTATTCCATATTAATTTTAAATTATAACATGATCATTTGACATATTTTTGAAATAATATATATATTCAAATTCCTATATCCATGTGTTCAGGTGCACACAGAGTCCTCCTTCCCTCTGGAGCTGGAGTTACAGGTGGTTGTGAGTGACATGGGAGCTAAGACCTAAACTAAGACCCTCTGGAAGAGCAGTATGCACTCCTAACCACTGAGCTAACTCTGCAGCCATGGATCTGTTTTTAAATTGTATGCAGGTATGAAAATGTTCTCATGTGCTGTCTCACTCTTTGGTAGTGCTTCTGATAAAACTAGACTGAGAATTTCCCTCAAGGGAGGCAAGCAGAAGCTGGGAGGCTCAAACCCATGGATTCCCCGGAAAGAGTTAAGGGTTTTCTTTGTTTGGAATTAGTCACTTCACATTCAAAGAAGCTTTTACTAGGAGGACAAGAGTTTTGTTTTGATGTCTTATGTAATGTGGTCACTTCTGCATAAAAGAATCTACGTTTGTCTTTTAATTCCTCTTGGCAGCTCAGGACCCAAGTACGTGACTTTACCCTCATAGATACTCTGGCTCATTAGCTGTTCCTTCTCCTCTGCCCTCTGCACCTTTGCTCCCTTCTCTGTAGCTGGAACCCATTCTCAGAACATGGTGCACCCTCCCTCAACCAAAAATGAAATTAAAGAGCTGCTCATGACCAAAAGGATGTCGTCATGGGTTCATGGAGTCACCCTGTGCTGTTCATTGATTTACCAATGCTCCAGTAAATTCAGTCTCAATCAGAAATGAACATACATATCAAATGACAAGGCAGAGCAGATATGCTGGTGTCATTCCTTTGCAGCTGTTTGTTGGTGTGTATGTGTGTGTGTGTGTGTGTGTGTGTGTGTGTGTGTGTGTATGTTCAGAGAAGGTCTCTAGCACAAGCTGACCCCTAGTTAAAGACAGAGCCAGGGATGACTGAACTTTTTTTGAACATCCTGCCTCTACCTCTTGCAGTGTTAGTATTACAGATGTGTGCCACCTGCCTGGTTTATGTACAGGCTAGGGATCAGAGCCAGGGCTTTCTGTGGGCAAGACAAACATTCTCCCAGCTGAGCTACATCTCCAGGCCCAGCTGATGTTTGTTTTAAGGTTCTTTTATTTTATGCTATTGAAAAAAAAAAGCCTGAAATTGAATGGATATTTCCCCTATCCTAAGTTTATATTGCCAAGAATTTTGTCAAGGCTGAAAACTGCTCTGTGTTCCATCTGGGAGTAAACATATTCACCTTCATCCCCCCGTCTTTTTTTTCCAGAAAAGATCATATTGGTCTCTTGGGGTGAGTATCAGTTTTGTGGCTCAGTATTAGCTTCACTTTAGTTACCCCTAGACACCTGAGAGGACAGAAGTGGCATGACCACCTCTTAGACAGCCAGTTGGCACCTCCCCTCTGTCAAAGAAGACCAGGGCTGAGCCTCCAGTGTAACAGGAACATCCAAACCTTCCTCTGTAATTACTCCTCTTTCCTGGAGCATGGAAGCATATTGGGCAAATGCTGACATGGGAGGTAAGTTGTGAAATATGAAGAGACTCTGGGAAGGGGGTAGGACTAAGTTCTTCCCGATTTAAGTCACTGGGTTATCCAAATTCAGGGGGAAAGGCATATTACATTTCACTTCTAATCTTCATTTCCTGTCTGACCTGGAATGCACTTCGGTGTTCTCGCTAACCCTCCCCTAGAGAGACTTAATGTCCATTCCAGACCAAAGACATGGAGGACTGTTGCATGTCTTAGCCTATAGCCAGTAAGATGGTGGCTTTGCCTGAGTAGGCAATGATTTCTGCAGTTTGATGGGACAGGAAGTGCAGCCCAGTCTCCGTGGGGAGGATGCAGGGATGAGTTCTTGGTCTAGGGGCATAATGGATCACATCCCAGGTTCACAGTATCCTAATCCCCTCCGCCCCAGTGGCTTTAAATGTTCAGTAAATTAGGCTCCAATGTGATTAGTCACTTCATAAGTGGCCTTCTTGGGGGAAATTTGCCAGGACAACTGTTGAGTGATGTCTCAATTTATGGCCCATGGGGACAAAGCATCTCTGGTAATGCCATTAAGTGGAGAAAGACGAGTGCAAATGTACCATTTTCTCTTCTCGGTGGTAACTTTTAAATGTTTCTAAAATATTTTTGGTCCCATCATCGCATTACTGCCATCCGTGCAGGAAGAGGTGAGGGTGCCAGAAGAAAAAAAAGGCAAACACTTGCATGGAGCTCCTCCAATTTCTCCACTTTCACCATGAGAGATACTTTTACTTCCCTCTTGCAATTGCATGGATAAAAAAAATAACAATCTGCACTCAGAATCTGGGTTCTTCAGTAAGGGCTATTAAAGATTTAATTAAGACCTAATACAACTCCCACAATGACTAATAGCACTGACTAGCTGAACAGGTCACTAGGCAGAGCTACCAATGACAACTTAGAAAGCATTGCCTGGCCTGTTTCCATTGTTTTTATTGAAGGCCAAGAGCTTCTCCGCGGGGCACTCGAGGGCACAAAATAAGGAGGGCTGGGTAGCTTTCAAGTAATATTAAATCATTAAGAATAGGAGCGTGTGCCTATTCCGACCCCTTTCTCTTCATCTCAGCTCTTGAGTCTATTCCTCACTAGTGCACGAGAACAGGCCACGGTGCTGGAGAGGATGGGGGTGTCTAAAAATACACTAGGTTGGCTCATTCAACAATATCCTAAAGGTTATGGGTTTTGTCACAGACAAAAACAAGCCTCTCATTTCCTCCCCGGGTCAAAACAAAATGAATTTTGCCAAAGCATCTGCAGATTAATCGGAGAAGAGTGCTGGCTTCCTTGGACTCCACCCTGTCTAGACATTGCAATCCCAGAGTTCCTCTGGTCACTTTCCATACTTGCTTAAGGAAGCCATAAATCATGAATGCCCTGTGCAGGCAACGCACATCTTAGGGATAGAAAGGTTCCAAGGTCTTCGGTTCTAATACAAATGGACGAAGCCTTCTTCTTCTATCAACCCTGCTTCTCTTTCCTCTGTGAGAAACCATAAAGCCTGCCAGTGAACCTTAGCATGTTTTGTATGGTAACTAACAGAGAAAGTGATGCCAATGTCTATATAAAGATCAAGCATTGCCATACCTAGTTAATGATAATAGTAATAATAAATGGATTTGGTGGTGCTAGAAAATCAAGCTCATGGTCCTACTCATGCTGCCCAAGCACTCTGACACTGAGCTAGCCCCCTGAAACATATAATAATATTACATTAAAACTGTATCAATTAAGTTTACACCTCTTCAGTTTTAGTGTGGCTCTGAAGTCAAGATAGGTATTCTTTGATAAAACTCAGAGAAGAATGTGTATTGACAATAAGTTCAAGGGGAATGGAGTAGTTATCTTTGTGTCTGTGACCTGGCTCATACGTTGGTATGCTATTCTAAAGGAAATATAAAGATAACGTTCACAGCCACTATCTACTTTGTTTCATTGTGTGTATGATGTGAAGGGAACAGAGAGTTCACAGCTTAATTCACTTAACACCCATATTTGTTATTCATAAAAATACATAATCATTAACATTGAACTGGGTTCACCAGACACACACACACACAAAACCATCAGAGTATAATCTTTTAAGAGTTCCTTGTTTGAGTCAGTCTCCAGCAACAGGTTTGGGACATCTGCAATAAAAGAGACAAGGAGGAATAAGAGCCTGACATAGACACCAGAAGCTCCCCTGACTGGAATGAGAGAAGAGACAGCATTTGGGATCAAGCCTGACAGGGATGGATATGCTTCAAGGACAAGAATATATCCTACTTACAAATATCATGCCATGTTGGGCCCTATTTGGCCCTGGTTTGGGCCTTGAGGACAAACCTGAGCCTGGCTCAAGTTTTGTAAACTGTCTCAGTCACTTCCATAAGGGAGTGACTCAGCATGAACTGCTTAAGCCTGCCTTTGCCTAGCTCCAGGTGACATAGGGTAACTTTGTTGGCTCCTTCAATCACCCTTTGTCAACTTTCTCCTCCCCCTACGTCATCTCACCTCAGCAAAAAACTCCACCTCCTCTCTCAGCCCTTTATAAAGAAAAGATTGATACAATAAAACGAGTTCCTGCTTTGACAGACTCCAGGCTCAGGGTGGTTATTCTCCAGAAATCCAGGCTCAGGGTGGTTATTCTCCAGAAGGCAGGAAATCAGAGACTAGACATTCACCATCCCGCCCCTAGAGACTCGGCTGGACTGGACTTGGTTCTCTCTCTTGCCTGGTTCTGCTGGCAGAGAGCCTTGACAATGCCAGCTAATCTCAGATCTTCTTTCTCATTATGAAGGTCTTATTTGTTTTGGATTATTCAGATAGATATGTTTGTCTATTTCTCATTAGATCCTTGATTCTTGCATGTGATGGGTGGGACATACATTGTTACCCTACATACAACTGATGCATATGGTTGCTCCGAAATCTCACTGTCGACATGAACGTCATGTCTGGAGGCTTAGGAGATAATTGACAGGTAGTTTTTCTTTTCGTTTCTTTTCTTTTTCTTTTTCTTTCTTTTTTTTTATTGCTGTGATGAAAATACAATGACCAAGACAACTCACAAAACAAATTGTTGATTTGGGCTTCTGGTTCCAGAGGGCTAAGAATCTATCGTAGCAGCTAATTGTAGCAGCAGCAGACACAATGGCAGGAACGGGAAGCTGAGCGTCCTTCACATCTTAAACAGCAAACAGGAAGCAGAGAAAGTGACCTAGAAGTGACAGGGATCCTTAAACTCTCAAAGGCCACTCCCAGAGATATGCTTTCTCCACAAAGGATACGCCCCTACACCTCCTAAAGCAGTACCATCAACTGGGGGCCCGGTGTTCAAATACATGAGCCTATAGAGGACATTCACATTCAAACCACCACACTGCCCAAGCTGCACAAAAAACCCACACAGATACACAGTGCTCTATTTGCAATCCAGTCTCCTATGCATAATCTCAAGGACCTCATGGTTCCCCTGTTGAATCAGAGGACTGTGAGGTACTACTTCGACATTCACCTGTAGGGCCCTGCAAGTGATCCAGAACAGACTGATATCTCAAAGAGAGTCTAAGGAGCTGCTGGCATGAATCTCAGGTGTTAGAATACTTGCATGCAGGTAGTGGGGATTCCCAGCCCACCATGCATAAACTCAGCATGGTGGGCACATACCTGTAAATCCAGCATTCTTGAGGTAGACAGAGGAGGTTTAGATATTCAAGGTCATCCTGAGCTGTGCACTGACTTTGAACTACCCCTGACAAAAGAGATCCTGGATCCAAAAAGAGGAAAAAGTGAAGGAGGAGGAAGAGAGAAAAAAGAAGTGGAGGAAGGAGAGTTGGGAATAGTCGACACCATTAGTGCCATCTTTACGGTCATTACCACCACTGACGGAGAGCTGGGAATAGTCGACACCATTAGTGCCATCTTTACTATCATTACCACCACTGACACTTCCACTGGCACACATGCGAGAGGTTGCCCCTCTTCTGATTCTCCAATTTTGTCTATACAAGAGGCTCTAAAGAGGTCCGATCCAACCAGGAGTAAACAGTGTAGTACCTGTGTCCTTTACCTAACTCAGGGGACAGTAGAGCCACCTCCAGGAGCTCCATCTCTGTTGGAAACCTCTTTTACCATGCCCCTGAAGCCCTTCCTTCATGAAGAACTCATCCAGAAACATCAGAGAAGGAAGACAGTGGCTTTGATTCCAGACATAGTAAGCGGTCTGCAGAAGAGGCTGTTTTTCTCACTTGGATATTGCATTCTTGGATAATATAAGAACTGAGCAGCACCAGAATGTCATATTTCAAGACAGGTTAGCCTTGGGTAGGGAGGTGAACTGAGGCAGTCAGCAGAATGTGGCCAACAGTTTATCTTTCAACCACCAAGGACACAAATTGGCCAGCTCTGGCAGGGACTGGCAAACTTCATTTCCCCTCTTCCGCCTCTGCCAAACCACCTTAAATCCTGACATGTACAATGTTTGCTTCCTTAGCACAGGGCCTTCCTAGAGACCAGCATCTGAGACACAGAGCTTCCTTTCCTAGGTCAGGCTGTCCAGACACTGTCCGTCACAGCCTTGGTGTGTCTGTCAGGTTCTTTTGCGTACTCAGTTCAGAGTTGAGAGTCAGAAATGAAAATACACACACTCTTACGGTTTCCTATAACTCTGAAGAAAAAAACAAAAAGAGTGATGTCCACCATGAATTTCATCTGTGTATAAAATTTGTGACAACAAAGTGTCTGTATACTGCAAGTGATAAAGTGTTATATTGGTTAGAAGCAGGAGGGAGTAAAAATAGCTCTATCTGCCACATACAGATTGCACAACGGAAATGTGGATACCAAAATAAGTGATATTATACTTATAATGAGAAAGAGAATGTAAGTTTAGATGTTGGGTAGGGAACAAGATCTCTATATCACTCTCAGGTCACAATCCCTCAACTTTGAATTTCTCTCATTAATTAATCTAATGTACTGGCTCTTTCAGATCTTTATCTGTTGTTTATAGGTAGCCAAAGACCACAGTTGCATACTCAAGCTTATTAATTTAAAATAAATAGAAGCCATGGTAATATAGCTCCATGATATACATACATATATATTTGCCTAGCATACATAAGACCCTGAGTTTGATTCCCATTATTTCCTGCAAAAAAGAAATTTAAATAGGATTAAGATGCATATTTCTACAGGATCAAGCACCTCCTCTTTCATTGATGCCAGATAAGGTAATCCTCTGCTACATATGTAACAGGAGCCAAGGATCCATCCATGTGTATTTTTTTGGTCGGTGGTTTAGTCCCTGGGAGCTCTGAGGGGTCGGGTTAGTTGATATTGTTGTTATATAGTTGATATTTCTATGGGGTTGAAGGGGACTTCAGCTCCTGTTGCCCCAATGAAGAGGGCTGATAGAGAGGTGAAGCAGGAGTGGGTGGGCAGAAGAGCACCCTCTTAGAAGCAATGGGGAAGGGGTATGGGATTGGAGGTTGTAGAGGGAAGACTGGGAAGGGGGACAACATTTGAAATGTAAATAAATAAAATAATAAAAAGATGTACATTTCTGAGTCTTATTAGTCACATTTCAAAAGCCTAATGGTTAGTGACTATTGTCTTAGGCAATGCAAATGACATGCACATTGTTTCTGAGGAGACATGAAAAATTGTCTACTCATCTCAGATATGACTCCAATGGAAGATGCAGATAAGTGATTCCATGCAGGGTTGCTTGGTGAACCAGGGTTTAATTGGTATTACTAACAGGAACAGGACTAGATAGTTAAATACTGAAGCATGAACTAGGACTCAGCCACCTGCTGTGGCCTCCTAGTGCTATCTGAAAGTCAGTGAAGAACTCTGGAACTTCCACTGGTAATAGCGTGTGGCTTTACGGTAAGCTTTTTAATGTGAAGAAGAAGGGAAATGCAAAACAGCAGTAAGCATGCAATATGAGCATGATGGTCATTTACTATCCTCACCATGTATTACGCACTACATATACTTTAATACAACTGACAGCATGGTGCATTTGTTCATTCCCACATCATCATAAGCATGGGAATGATGCACTGCTCCACAATATTAGAGCAGCCACAGGGTCACTGGATGATAAGGAGTTACCTACCCCACTATAATCAGGACATTGCATAGACAGTATAGGGTTTATTTTTAATTAATTGCTATTTCATATACTTTTGACAATTTCATATATTAATTCATTATTCCCCTCTCCCCAGTCCAGCTTCTTTGGGTCTCCTCAATTTGTGAGTGTGTGTGTGTGTGTGTGTGTGTGTGTGTGTGTGTGTGTGTTAGCCCACTGAGAGTCCATTTTGCTTTGCTATTATATACATGTATTAGAGATGACCATTTGGGATTGAATAACATATTGGGAGCATCACTGATGGGGAAGGAGGGACCTTGTGAAATTCCTCCATCAATCTTAGCTTGTCAATTGGTGTGGGGATGTCAATTGGTTTTGTCATTATGCAGTTATTGGCTATATAACTTTATAGTTGAGATTTTTGTGGGTCCAGCTTTCCTGACATATTCCTGACACTATCTCTTAGCAAATGTCCTGGTCCTCTGACTCTGACAATCTTCCCCCTACTCTCCTTCTGTAATGCTCTCTGAGCCTTCAGTGTAAGAGGTTACATCCTTGATGTGTCAACTGAGGTTGAAACTGCCACACTTATTTGTTCTGGGCATTATGACTGGTTGTGGCCTCCTGCTGCAAAAGGAAGCTCCTTTGATGATGGGTAAAATATACATTTACCTGTGGGTATTAGTATATTTGGAATGCAATTAGTGATCACGGAGGTTTAGTAGTAAGTTCTTCCTCAGGTCCATGTTGTCTCTAGCAATAATATAATACATATGTGTGTGTGTGTAGTGTATATATACATATATACATAATATATATACATAATATATTTACTAATGTCATACTAAGTACATATTAGTGTATTAGATGTATGATATGCACTTTTCAAATTAAGAAATTTAAATTCATAGTATTGTAATGATAATATATGTATGAGATCTTTGTGTATGCCTGTGGTGTTTGCACCTGTGTGTGCAAGTACTTGTGTCCAAGAGCACATATACAGCCCAGAGGAGAGTGTTGGATGTTTTATCTGTTTTATCACTCTCTGTCTTATTATCTTAAGGCAGGGTCTCTCACTGAACCTGGGGGTTGATATTGAACCATGAAGCTCCTGGGATTCATTTGTCTCTGTCTTGCTTCTGGACTTGCATCCAAGCCTGGTTTTTTTCTGGATGCGTGGGATCAAAATATGTACACAGTATTCTGCATGGTAAGCACTTTTAACAGCTGAGCCACCCGCCCCCCCCCCCACAAAACCCTCAGATGTGTAAGATCTTTTATGCATTAAGTATCACAAGGCAGAGTATCATTATTTTTATTAGATATTTTCTTTATTTACATTTCAAATGACATCCCCTTTCCTGGTTTCCCCTCCGAAAAAACCCTTATTCCTTTTCCCCTCCCCCTGCTCACCAACCCACCTTCTCCTGCTTCCTGTCCCTGACATTCCACTACATTGGGGCATAGAACCTTCACAGGACCAAAGGCTTCTCCTCCCATTGATGACCAACTAGGCCATCCTCTGCTATATATGCAGCTGGAGCCAAGAGTCCTACCATGTGTACTCTTTGGTTGGTGGTTTAGTCCCTGGGAGCTCTAGGGGTACTAGTTAGTTCATATTGTTGTTCCTTCTATGGGGCTGCAAGTCCTTCAGCTCCTTAGGTCCTTTCTCTAGCTCCTTCATTGGGGACCCTCTGCTCAGTCAAATGGATGGATGGCTGTGAGCATTACATGACACACTTATGCAAAAGAGAATTTCTATCTCATACCACACAGATTCTGTCTGTTGAAGGGCACATAGAAAAGTCAATTCAATTATTAAAACAGAGGTTTACCAGATATCAATGTAATGCAATGCCAATGATTTATACAAACCTATGTAAATTATATTCATAATGCTATGAATGAAATATAATCCCCTGTGGTTCTTTCTTCTTCATAGAAAAGTAGATGAAGTCTGAATATAAAGCTATAAGAGAATTAGGAAATGATACTGCTGTAAAATGGTCTAAGGGGAAGCAAGTTAGTAGGTAAAGAAGCACATAGCCAGAGGTAAGTTGTGTGCTGCTGTAGACAGGTAGTGATATGATGATGTTTGAGAAGGTGGCATGTGTCAAGGTTGAGAACACTCAAGGGAGACAAAGCTGTGGAGCTAATACACAGGATCACAGAGTTCAAGCCAAGGTCTTTCCAACTAAATGGAAGAAAACAGATGACTGGAATGGAGTGGGGTCAGAGAAATGAGAAATCAGGTTGCATGGGACTTTGCAAGTCATGGTGACGACTCCTCATTATCACACACATCTTCCACTAGTCCTGACTTTAATTTCTGTGGTTCTAGGTGCTCACAATCAACCATGATCTAAAATGTAAAATAGGAAAATTCCATAAATAGTCTGATTCACATAAGTATTATTAGAGTATCATGTTATCATTACTACCACCGATGTTGAGTATTCTCTGTGGCAGTTTTATGCATGGTGCTTTATCTTGGGCATATAGGTATAGAAAACAAGATAGTTATTCATGCATTTGGTACTCTTCTTGATTCACACCCCACTGGATGTTTCTGAAGATATCCCTCTTTCTTCACAAGTCAGACCACTGTGTCATAATCTCATTTGAAATTCATACATGTCGGGGAAAGAGCCATCAGAAGTTATTTTCTGTAACTATCATTACTTGTTTATCAATGCTGAGATCAGATAGATTCATCTGCAAACCCATCTCAGACATATTGTCTGATCACATCTGTAACTATTTAGTTTATTTTTGAATAGTTGGCCTCAGCATAGAATCAGTTACCATCCGATGGGGACTGAAATCATTTACCCAGCAAGATGCTCAGAATATCATAGTATAATCACACATTTCTAGACATGTTTATTGCCAAAATGGCTACAAGTTGATTTTCCATAATGTAATGCATCCGTGAGTACACAAAGAAATAGAAGGGATAACCGAACCTACACCTCCTCTTAAGTGCCATTTTTAATCAGCTTCTGTTTTTCTTACTATTTCTTTGCTGCAATCCAATACTGAAGAAGAACCAACATAAAGGAGAAAAGGGTTTCATTTGTTTAGAATTTAAGATAAGAAGGACTTCAAGTAGTCCATATTGGTATGAGATTCATGGTGAAAAGGTAGGTCACATTGCATCAGGAAGCAGAGACAGGACAGGAAGTGAGAGTGGGTTATCCATGAGCCCTGCCTTCCTACTTGCTCCAGAAATATTTCAACTCCTAGGGTTTCCACCACCTCCCTACCCAGGCCACCAGCTGGGAACCTAAGGCTGCCACACACGCATTAATGTGAGATGGTTTGCACTCAAGCGACAACAATGTCCTCACTGTGTCCAACAGAATATCATGTTATGTTCTTTGAACACACAGTATTAGTGAGATGAACATATAAGGGCAATGAGAAAGGACATGACAAGTTTACTATGGAAGTTGTGGATGGCAGTGTTGCTTAATTCAAGACCACATGCAACAACACTGAGGACTGAGTTGGGAGAATGAAAGAAAATACTGGCAATATTACTGTACAACAGATTCTCTGTCTGTCTGTCTGTCTGTCTGTCTGTCTGTCTCTCTGTTCTTTTCTCTTTTTTCTTCCCTCTCCTTCCCTCCCCCTTCTCTTCCTTCTTCCTCGTCATCCTTCCTTTCTCCCTTCCACTTTCTTTACATCTCTTCCTCTATTCTGTACCTCTTCCCGTTTCTTACTTTTTCTTCCCTATATTTTCTCACCCCCTTTCCCTTTATTCTCCTGCTTTTTCTTTCTTCCATCTTTCATTTCATCTGGCATCCTCTCACTTTCTCTTCCCATTTTTTTCTTCCCCCTTCCCACAGTTGTTTTGTGAGCTCCTCAAAGAAACAGCACAGTTTCATCTTCTCTGTTTCTCCGCCATGTTCCTGGTGCTCCATGGAAATTAATGAGAATAGCCCGCTAACTAGCAAGGTAGAGACTTAATAAAACCAGAGACAGACAGCACTGATCAAGGCCCACAGGCTTGCAAAATAGTTTTCAAAGGATTGTTTCATACTTTGAGAAAAAAAAAACTTGTCTTTCGTGTCCTTTCCCATGACTTCATTGGTTCAAAGCAAAGCATAGAATTTATCAAGAAACACTTAAAGAATCACAGAGAAAACCATAAAACTGTAACTGCTACCTAGCCAACCTGGTCTTCCCCTAGCCTATAAGAAAGGAATGAAGACGGGACCTGTAGCATGTTTTCATGTATAATATTTACTTTTCAGTCAGAATGCAATGAATGGGCAACTCTGCCCCAAATGTGTCCAACATGTGGGCAGATGTCAGCTTCTGGGGTCACTTGAGTGGCATTTTATGGCCGAGGACACACGATGCAGTTTGTTTCAGGCCATTTGAGCAGCACGTCGGTCCCATCACTCTTTGCTCATGGGCATATGGTGGGATGTCATTAACTTAGGAGACGGACACAGCCATGAAAGTGGAACCAGATGTTCCAAAGCCATAAGCAGTGCAGTGCATTTGCTCCACAGCTCTATTGAGTATCTTTACCCATAGTGCCTCCTCTCTCTCTCTCTCTCTCTCTCTCTCTCTCTCTCTCTCTCTCTCTCTCTCTCTCTCTCTCTCTCTCTCTCTCTCCATACACACACACACACACACACACACACACACATTATTCTGGTGAGTTCAGTTAATACAGTATTGGAGAATGCAGACTGAGCACTGGTCAGTTGCCTCCTGTGTGTGAACCAGGAAACTTGGAGATGAAATACTGGGGAAGATGAGGGGGGAAAGCCCCAGGTACATCTTTCATCAGCATGTTTAAATACTGCTCTGCAATTATGGCAGGCTCTTGGTCTGTCATCACAGGGGTCATACGGACCAGGACCTTTGATATGTGACACCATCTGGAGCTACTCCTTGGTACTATGAAACAGGACTACTTGAAGAGTAGATTCTGAATATGCTGGCTGAACAGTCTGAGTTCTCTTAAGGCCATTTGATTCCATACTAGATTCTATCCTGCACGAACTTGTGAACACATCACAGCATGCCGAATCCTCCTTTTCTTGCTGTTTGTTCTAACTTCAATGGTCTATTTTAGCAATCTGAGGAATGTTTATGGAAAGTCAGTGTCCAAGTGCTTTGCTACATGCATTTTAGTTTGTAAGTTTGAAGAACAAGAAGTTATATCAGGCTGAGTCTTAGTTATGTTTCTGTTGCTGAGATGAAACCATGACCAAAAGCAGTTGGAGAGCAAAGGGTCTGTTACACCTTATGGTTCAAAGTTTGTCAGTTCACGGGTGGTACCTCCCACAGTGGGTTATTCCCTCCTACATCTGTTGTTAATGAATGAAAGAAAGAATGAATGAATGAAAGAAAGAAAGGAAGGAAGGAAGAGAGAAAGAAAGAAAGAAAGAAAGAAAAAGAAAGAAAGAAAGAAAGAAAGAAAGAAAGAGAGAGAGAGAGAGGGAGAGAGAGAGAAAGAAAGGAAGGAAGGAAGAAAAAAGAAAGAAAGAAAGAGAGAGAGAGGGAGAGAGAGAGAAAGAAAGGAAGGAAGGAAGAAAAAAGAAAGAAAGAAAGGAAGGAAGAAAAAAGAAAGAAAGAAAGAAAGGAAGGAAGGAAGAAAAAAAGAAAGAAAGAAAGAAAGAAAGAAAGAAATGGGAGGAAGGGAAGAAGGAAGAGAAGGAAGGAGGGACAGAAAGACAGAAGGAAAGAGAAAGAGGTGGGAAGGAAGAAAGGAAGGAAGGAAAGAAAGGAGAGAAACAGGAGACACACAGAGAGAGCGAGCGACAGAGAGAGAGAGACAGAGAGAGAGAAGGGAGACAGGTCAAATTCAGAATGAGCCTGTAAGGAGCTCCTAGGATGGTTTTGTACCCACATCATTTTTATCATTTTCAACTTATTTATTAATCTAAAGTCTGCATTTCCTTCATAACATGATATTTAGAGATTGGTCTCCATACAGATATCATTTGCATGTTTGGCAAATTTACAAAGTGAATCTCAAAGGAACTTGATTTAATATGTTTATACATAATTATGTTTAAATAAACAAAAAATTTAATAAATAATTTAAATTCAGGTTTACCCTAGTTGGTATCATAAAGATATGTATGCAACATATGTTAATTTTCCTTTTCTTTTTCTTTTTCTTTCTTTTTCTCTCATACAATTCATTCTGACTACAGGCCCCACTCCTCATGCTATGCCACATACCCTTCTCCCCAAGATCCATTAGTCTTCCATTTTTAACAACTGTGAGTTTACCTTTTAAGTGTAATAAATAAGTTTATAAGTGTATAAATAAAGCATGTCAATTCCTAATATTTAAATTAAATAACAATAAAATGGTTACAATTTAAAATACTCAAATGCTAGTAGTGTCCAGAAAATAGTATTGAGTCTTTACTTCTTTTTTCCATTTACTTATTTATTTATTTATTCACTTTACATCCCAATGTCAGCTCCCTTCTCCTCTCAGTCCCCCTCATCAGCCAACCTTTCTCTCAACTTCCCCCTCCCTTTCCATATTCTCATACATGTATTATACTTTCTAATTGGATAATCAAAATTTAATTTTTTAAATTTATTTTCAATTTTTAATTCCTCTGTGTATGTGTGTCCGCATGTGGAGGCCAGAAGTTTATATCAGTTCTCCTGCAGCCAGAGTTAAATAGTTGTGGGATCTGGGAAAGAAAATCTGCTCTTCTCTGCAAGAGCAGCAGATGCTCGTGACCACCAGCCCCTCACTGCAGCCCCATTGCTTACTTTAACATTTGAAGATCCAACGTGCTTGAGAGTGGTTACATTATTGTTCCTATAGAAATAATGTTACAGGATATGTTGGTTGGTTTGTTGTAGTGAACCAAACTACTTACCCAGTAGCTTAAAGCAAGGTTGCTCAAGGTCAGTTGCTATGAGCTCTCTCAGTTGCTTATGCCTTCTGCCCATGAACCAGGCAATAGACAAGACAACTCTGCTCTTGCTTCAGACAGCGACATCTGGATGAGCAGTCATCATGTTCTCTGCTGGTGAGTCTGAGGTGCAGACTGAGCTCCTGGTCAAGAGATGTAGAAGCTCTCTTCATAGCATTTTTATTGATGGACAGAACAGAAATCCTAAGCATCTAGGATGTGGACACTCCAGGAACCATGACCCCAGGTGAGATAATCAACCAAGAGCCTGGACTGAAGTTACCCAATGGCCTGGCTCACTGATTGACTGAGATCTATCGATCACAGGGGGGATATTTCCTTCTCCTCATGGGAATACACATTTTACAACTTCCCACTGTCCACCACACAGGAATATAATGACTATGGGACTGGGCATGAGAATGGCTAAATGTTCAGGACGCACCCCAGTTTTTCCCTGTGCCCATCTGATGGTTGTGCCAGGAACAGGTTGGCATGCCCTCTCATGAGACTTCATTGATTCCTAGAATATCCAAGTGTTTTTACAGAGTGTCAAGCTGTTAATGTACAGGAAAACATGTCAGCGAGAAACATAATAGCACATGCCTGTAATGGCAGTGTTCTGGAAATAGAGGCAAGATGATCATGGCAAGTGTGAGACCAGCCTGGTTTACATAGGCAGTTTCAGTCTAACCTGGACTATATGAGATACTAAGTCAATAATAATAACAGGGGTGGTGGTGGTGGGGGTGGTGGTGTTGGGGGTGGTGGGGGAGGTGGTGGTGGTGGTGGTGGTGGTAGTGATGATGATGATAACCAACTTCAGCTAAGATCTGTTCACCAGGAAGGGAGATGGATTTATACTTGCAAGATTTCACTTTACAACTGTTCAGGTAATTCATGCTTCCTCGGAATTCAATAGACCTTGGCTTGACCTAAGTCATGTTGGCAACACAGATTTCACATTGTCCTTTCTGATATTGTGCTAGTCATTTTCAGGAAGACTGTAAAGCATCCATCGCGTGCCCTTCCTTGCTCACTGCTCCTGACCCGTGTCTCTGTGAAATTCTTGTTTTTATCACTGCCTCTCTAGCTGCCCTGCCCACCTTTGGCCACTCTTCTCTACGTGTATGTGCCATCTGCTGCTGCCATCCCTGCTTGTTTCTGTCCTGTCTGTTAATTCACTGAAGGAGACACAATCATGAGATTATAGGAGGCAACATATAGCTCTCAGTTCAACAATTCAAGGCTCATCTCACCCAAAAGCACTTTCATAGAAATGTACAAAATACTATTCCACCAAATAATTTAGAACTTTGAGCCAGGCAGTCGATATACAAGCTTAAACATCATACTAGTCACAGCTTAAAGGTGTTCTTAAAGGAACAGGGAAAAGTAAGGTCAGACAAGACAGCTTTAAAAGACCAACAGCATCAATGTTGCCACCCAGAAGGAATGGAGAGTCAATAGAAAGACATACTCCAAGGAGCCAGTGTGGACTTAAAGCAGCTATGGACCATCTCACATCATTTTTGGAAATATCCAGGAGCTCATGATAAAAGCGCCTAGGAAACTGACTTGATCAAGATGAATTCTTTAACATCTAAAATACAGTTTCATGGGGAATTACTGAACTAGACAGAATTAGACACTCTCTCTCTCTCTCTCTCTCTCTCTCTCTCTGTGTGTGTGTGTGTGTGTGTGTGTGTGTGTATGTGTCTGTCTGTCTGTCTGTCTTTCTCTCTCCTTTTATTATTTCTTTTTTCTTTAACCCAAATTAAATTAGAATCATGGGAAGATGGTGGGGTGTGCTCGGGTTATTTTTGGTTTTGTGCTGCTGCTCTCTTTTAGGTAACCTCTTCATGAGCTGAGTTCTGTAACGTTACCTTTTCTAGATAGTATTTGACTTTGAATTTGCCAGCTTTCATGGCAAAGTTTCCTTGCTCTGTATGGTCCGTGCTATTACTTCTCCAACACTAGGGCCTGTCTGGCAATATTGAACGTGTGGTCTTCACAGAATATCAGATTACACCTCTGGCTGTTGTTTTTGCTACTTGACCATGGTCCAAATTGGTCAGAGATTCATTAAGACCTCCAAAGCAGCTGTTCAGCAGCCCCAGAGGAAGGTGTGAAGATTAAGGGCCCTGAGTCCAGCCTGTTAGAGGATGTACTTAATTAATTGTGACAAGGGATTACTGGCCCCATCACCATTCTTGGCATTCTCAAGCCATGCAAACCGAGACTGGTTTATTTTTGTTTTCATTATTGAGTAAACTCTAGAAATTGAGTAGATTTTAGTCTTTCCTCCTGTAATTCAGCAAGACCAGAAGTCCTATCTGCCCTATAAAATAAGCTAGTGTTTTCAGAATGAAACTGGTCAGGGGCTATGGAGGGTGGACTGACCAAACTTCTTCATCCCTGGCCACCTAAATTTCTGTTCCTTAAGCAGATAGTATACTATTCCTCTGTCCCCTTATTTAAGCCTTAGTCATACCAGGAATTCAGATAGAAGCATCATGTTGAATTTAAATAGACTTTCCATTGTGGCCTTATATTCTCCTTTCTGGCAGGTGATAGTAACTCACAAGGAGTCTTATAGATGATGGTCTCCTTTTGGGGATCTTGAAGGTGGCATGCAACAATGGCAAAGTCGCTGGTTAGTCAAAAGTAGAAAATCATTAGTAACAAACAATGAAACTCCTCTTGTCTGGTTTATTCTGAGCTATTTATTTATTTATCTATGGATCCATCTAATATCCATTTATGGTATATGTTGAAACATATATGTGGCTTATTAGTTTTCTTAAACCAGTGTATTTTTATTTATGCAATGTATACAAAAATGATACAAACTATTCAATATACTTATTAAACCATTTGCATGTAGGCTACAAGAGGGCTGTAGGGAAATGAATGAGTTTTGGGTGTTTGACCTATAACCATCTTATACACGGGTCTTGGTATGGTTTGATAGTTATTGCTCTTTCCTTTAATTTTTAACATTATCATATATAGTATTAAGTTCCATGATTGTATTTTCAAATCTGATTTGTTTCTGTTGATCTCACCTTTCTTCTTCCTGCTTTTTCTGACCACTCCCAATAGCTCCTCTCCTAGTTTTATATCACACAACCCTTGCCCTCAACATATGTTCCTCCCTCAAAGTCCTCTTTCTAGGTTCATGACCTACATTGACACTCACACCCAACCCACCATACGTGTATGTATATGTACAATTGTGCTTGTGTGTGTGTGTGCATGTTAGGGTTACTGTTGCCATGATAAAACCCCATAACCAAGTGACATGGGAGGAGAGGACTTATTTCCACTTCCATTTCTAGGTAAGAGTCGACCACTGAGGAGAGTCAGGGCAGAAACTTAACCAGGACAGGAACCTAGAGACAAGAGCTGCTGCAGAGGCCATGAGGAGTGCTGCTAACTGGATTGGTACTGATGATATGCTTTTGTATAGAACCCAGGACCATATACCCAGGGGTGACTCCACCCAGGTCCCTCATCCGTCAATCACTAATTAAGAAAATGCCCTACAGGCTTGCCTACAGCCTGATCTTAATGGTAGCATTTTCTCAATTGAGGTTCCCTCCTCTCTGATGACTACCCCTTGTGTCAAGTTCACATAAAACTAGCCAGCCCACCATGTATATACACACAAAAATCAATAGCTTTGTTGTTTGTTCTACAAATGACAAAGAACATCTGATATTTGTCTGAGTGTGGGATGCCTTGATAAGTAAAACTTCTAGATCTGTCCGTTTTCCTTCAAATTTTATGACTTCAGTTTTCTTTACAGCTGAAAAAATGTCATTGGTATACAAGTACCGACTTTTCATAATCCATTTCTCTGTTGATGGACAACCAGGCTTGTTTATTTTCTTATTTATGTGAACAGTGGGCATAGATGGTGTACCTACACAAAGAATGCCATGCACCCCGAGCCCCAGGCTAAACTCGAATTATTTCTTAGAGTATCCAGTGACATAGATAGGACATTAATTGCCGTGTTACCTAGCATCCTTCCTCCCTGAATTTAATCTCAGGCACAGTATCATATCCATGATTCCGGTGGTAGAACTGAAACCAGACAAGATAGGGCTCATCAGAATGTGGCTTAAGAGCACAGCCACAGGGAGCCCCCTTTCTCTCTTGCTCTCCCCAAAGCTCTTTGTATTGAAATGCTCTCTGTAAGTGGGACTGTCAGAGTGAATTCAGCACAGGGAAACTGCAGAGCACATGTTGAATTTGAATTTCAGGTAAATAGCAAACAGCCTGAAGTTTCACTGGATTTCTCTGGTAGGAGAAGAGAAGGAGGCAGACAAGATTGAGGGGGGCTCCTCAGCCATCTCCTGCTCATTCAGAGAAGGATTCGGTTTCCATGTACATTTTTCTGATAAAAATTCTACATCAAAGAGGGAAGTTGAGGGTTTTGGGAGATGGCTCAGAAGTTAAGGATCTTACGACTATTGCGGGGGACAAGAGTTTGGCTCCTAGCACCAACCCAGGCAGCTTAGAACTGCCTGGAACTCCAGGTTCAGGGGATCCAACACCCTTTTCTTACATCTGAAGTTACTGGCTCATGTCTGAACATGTGTGCACATGTACACACACAGACACAGACACACACGCAGACACAGGCACACACACAAAAGTAAAATAAATTCTAATGACCATAAAAAGAAGGAGTTAGGTCACATAAGCTTGACTACCTGAGTTCAAACCTGGGAGCACATGTAAACGTGGAAGGAAAGAACTGACTCCACAAATTTCCTCTGATCTCAACATATACACTGTGAAATGCAGGCAATGACACTCATCACACGCACACACAGCACATACAACAACAACAATAATAATGACAACAATAAGTACTTTTATTAAAAAGGAACAAGTCTGTAAAAACATTTTTTTCCTAAATGCATAAGACTGCTTCTTCTCTTTTACCAAATAATAAGAGATTTTAAGAAAAACACAGGTCTCAAGCAGAATGGACACATGTAAGTTGGCTGAGAACTGAATGGAACCAACATTTTACAATTTTGAAGCAATTACTTCAATTTCTGCAGATTTGGAAGGAGAAAAATACTTAATTACAACCAGAAGGAGTGTATTTTACACATTTATATCTTTAATTGTAACCAGGAATAAATGTCTATTATAAAGGGCCCCTGTCAGAGTCAAGCAAGAAATGTGACTATAAAGACATGGATACAGTATTGAATATCATGTGCACTTATGACATATTTTTGTGGATTTAACTACCCATCCTCTGTGTACAAGATATTGGATATACATAAGTACGTCTAAATAATAAGTGACTATTTCACAAACCTTGCGTAGAAATGTGACTATCTACAAAGGCAAATGTAGCTTAAATGTGTAAAACAATTTATAATAGAGTTCTCAAATCAATAAAACCTAAACTGTCTATTTAAGAATATTATCCTATTTTTTTTTTCTTAACCGTGGGGAGGTAGCACACATGCCCCAGTGCACATGGGTGGAGGTCAGAGAACAACTTTCAGGACTTATTTCTCTCTTTCCATCATGTGAGTGCCAGGGACTTAACTCAGGATGTCAGCTTTGGCAGTAAGTGCATTTATCCACAGAGCAATCTCAATGGTCCATAAATTACCTACAGTTTGAAAAATAAATCTGTATGCCCTCACCTACTAAAAATTAACATAGCATAGACCAATGAAACTTTGTTAAGAAATGTATTTGTGAGTCTGAGAGGTGGTTGAGTGGTTAAGAGCACTTGTTGCTCTACTGGAGGACCAGGGTTCAGTTCCCAGCCTCCACAGGGTGATGGACAACCATTCATAACTCCAGTACAAAAAGATATAATGTTCTTTTTGACCTCTGAGGGTACTATGCAATGCATTCACCTGCAGAAAATAAGTTTATCTAAAACTTTTCAAAAACAAAATGTATTTGTAAATCCTGGAATACTAAAAGTGATAGATATTTTATCTGACTCTGAATATTATAATTTCAATGAGCTCCAAATGGTGGTTTTCATTTAGCCTCATCTGCTTCATTTATGCATCAATAAATACACCTTTCAACAACAGATACTGTCATATACAAAGTACAGATGTTGGTACCTACTCCACTACAGATCTATTCCTTTTCATGAATAGGAGCTTAGGAGCAAGACTTGACTCAGCGCATGTCAAGCATGAGGAACAAGAACAGAATATCGGGATTTTCACGTGCCCTAGTATTAACAGATGAGAGAAGAAGCTTTCAAAAGTCAGCAATGGAGAAACAGAGACTAGGATTAGTAGAGGGCATCACAGTGGGGCATCTGTCTCCAGGTGGAAGGCTGTATCATTAGCAGTCTCTTTTTCCCAGAGTGTCTGAGCTGCTGCATTCCTGAGGCTGAGAAGCAAGGGAGATTCTCAAAGTTTCTCTTCTCCTTCTTGATTTAGGAAAACAACATTCTTTGCTGCAAGCACAAAAATATTCAAGCACACAGTTCATAAAACATCTTCCTAAGGGGCTCTGGAGAAAAAGAAGAAGAAGGGAGTGGGTGTGAGGAAGAGCCAGGTGGGAATGAATGGTCCCTTAGAACAGAGGAAGCACTGTCCCTGCCAACAGTCAGCCGGTGGCCACCTCAGAGCACCCTTGGGTACCTTTCGGAGAAGTGCTCTGAGTAAATATTTGAGCACCTTTGCTCTTCGGAACTTTGATCAACACATTACTCATTGGCAAAGTTTTCTGCAGTGGTAAGTATGCTGAATTTTGCACATTTCCCTGTGACTTTCCTGGAAAGGAAAGGGATGGGATGATGGTTTCTTCAGCACAGATTTTTTAAATAAGGGAAATAGTTTTCATTTTTCCTCTGCCATCCCATGAATCGTCTTCTCTCTGGGAAATAGGGAAGATCATGCTATTTACTGCACACTATCAATCAGGGATCAATCAAATATAGGAGCATGGGCTTCCACTGGGGAGATACAGGCAACAGAAGGTATTCTATTAAGGAAAAAAAATAATCTGAAATAATAAACACATGGAGTGTGTGTGTGTGTGTCTGTGTGTGTGTGTATGCGTACACATGTGCGTGTGCACACATTTGTGTATGTTGGGTTTTTTTATTTGAATAGCATTCTATATCATTTTGATCTCGAACTTTTTGCTATATGTATAGAACCTGAACCAATGGGAAAACTTAGTCTCTATGTTGTGAATGCAGAAAGGCAGAAAGTAGAATTCACTTCTATACTGAGTTCCCACTGCTTCCTTCAAAGGACACAAAAATAAAATGAATTGCTGCCTATAGATATGCTTTAGAAAGGCTTTAAATACATTTTTCAAGTGTGAAAATGGGTGTTACACAGTCTTTCCCAGTGGTTAGCTTTGGTGTTTCTGAATATAAGTTATTTCATAGGTAAGGAGGGGCATTTGGGCTAAAGAGAAAGCTTAAAGAGACATAGAAGAGAAAAGATGTGGGGACTGGAGAGATGGCTCAGTAGTTAAGAGCACTGGATGCTCTCCCAGAGGACCTGGGTTCAATTCCCAGCACCCACATAGAAGCTCACACCTGCCTGTAATTCCAGTTCCAGGGGATCTGTCACTCTTACACAGATGTACATAGGCCCAAAACTAATGCACATAAAATAAATAAATCATTAACAAAAACGTATAGATATGAGGCTCTATGAGATGGCTCAGTGGGTAAAATGCACTCACTGTATAAGTCTGATTACCTGGTTCAAAACCTGGAACCTTTGGTGGGAGGAGAGAACTGAGGTGGAGACGGTCTTCTTGGTTCACACACACGTGTATATACACACACTCATGTACACACATATATACATGTACAACACATGCATATACCCACACATGTGCACATGCATATATACATGAGCACATATATGCCTATTCATATGTATATAATAGTAGTAATAATAATAATGATAATAATAATAATAAAATCATACAACTAACTATATACCTTCTGATTTTATGGTGTTTTATCTAGTTCAGGACCAAAGAATTTGGCCATCCAGCTGGATGTTCAGTTTGTACAATAAAACAAACAGAGTCCACTGCCAATCAATGTCCATTTTACATCTCAGAATTCTGCCAAGTTCCTAAGATGTGTGAAACTGGGTAAGAGTAAGCCACACTGATTATTTTCTACGTGCCAGATGCCTTTCTGATAACTGTACATGTATTAATTCATTGATTCTTTGTGATCATACTACAATGTTGGTATTATGAATTCTATGTTCCAGATGAGAGGAACACATCCAGGGTCACTTGGGAATTGGTGGAATCAGAATTTTTACGCAGGCTGTCAGAGAAGGAAAACAAGTAGCATCTGAGCTTGTATTCCGTACTCCCTTCCTTTACCCCATGAGAATGCAGGTAGCCTAGGCAACAGAGCATCAATGGATGAGAACTTTCCAGGGAGAGGGAGACTGACAAGATGAGAGAGAAGCGAGGGATAGTCCAGCTCAGTTAGAAGATTCTCAAGGTGGGACACAGTACTTAGAGAGAAGGATAAATCAGTGGTAGAGTGATTTTCTAGGATTGAGGCAATTCTGCATTTGATCCCTAGACCAACACATCAAAAAGAGGAAATTTATTGTCTTCATGCTGTTCCACATGTTCATTTCAGTAATTGAAATATTTATTCACATCTTAGTATCAAGATAAATTTCTGTGAGACTGGGGCATGAAGGAGGTAAGCCATGTGATAATCCTCCATAGGACTGTCTAAGCTCCAAGTGTGTGTATGTACAGTGGGACAGAAGATATACTATCATTGATGAATAGAATAAAACAAGGATCTCACTGCTGTACACCTCCAGTGGTCTACATACCAGTCAGATGGTAGCTGCGGACACAGTGCTTAATGCCAAAGACTTAGTCATTGTATTGTGCCTGAATGAAGGCTCTGGTAAGGCAAATATATGCTGTACTTACCAGAAATATAAATCTGGATCTGATGTCTTTAGCAATCAAACAATAAGTCTGATTCGTGTTTGTTCTTTTTCAGGCCCCCAGCCCTCCATGCCCAGTGATTCAAATCCTGGGACTGAATGGATAGTTAGCCTATTATAAACCCTCAGAAGGACCCTGGACCCTGGCTCTGCCAAGAAATGGCTAGCCTCCCGTTCATGACAAGTCAGTGGTAGAGTCAACAGCCGACACTGATAGTGCAAATGTGAAGCTCAAGACTACCCAAGGCCTATGGTTTGTACACACTCCTTTCCTCTCTGCAAACTGTCACTTAGCCCTCTTTATCGTTTCCTACATTGAGTACAAAACTCTATCATTGTGTATAATGTCATGTGACAATTCATATACTTTCATTTTTAAAAATCCTCCATAAACCAATATTCTAAAAACTCCCATGTTTCCGACACATAGCTTCATCACTTCCGTTCACCAATGGACAACTTTCTTTTCCTTTCTGGTGACTCTTTTTGTGTGGTAAAGAGCTCCACTTTGTGTGTGCCCTTCAGTCTCAAGAGATTAATGGGGAATTATAAATATGAAAAACTGAAAACAACCCCCCTAAAACTTCAGAGGGACTCCATGATTTCACATTCCATTGGCTTCCTAGAGTCACCCTTAGCAGCAAAATTAGTCAGTACAACAATACCATAAATAGAAAGCTCTGCCGTGGGCCACCGACACTAAGAGACCTTTGACTGATAAGAAAATCAAGGTAAAGAAACGAATCTCTCAGTATCAAATAACAAAATGACAAATGCACACCCAGCCACTCACCCACATATACACACCAACACACTCTCACATACATGCATCCACACACATATACACATACCTACACACTCACACATACATGCACATACACACACAAATACACATGCATACATACACATAGTCTGTCCATTTACGTTACTGAATACCCAGTATTCTCTGCAGAGTTTGTTGAAGGTCCTGTTCTTTCCCCTCATTGTACATTCTTTAAATTACCAAAAAACAAAACAAAATAAAACAAAAAACCCCCCAAAACAAAACCAAACAAAATAGAAGAACACAAAACAAAAAAGGAAGCATTTGTATGCACATGTGTCATTTAATTTTTAGGTTCTATACTATCATTTCTGAGTCTCTTTATGTATCATCATGGTGATAAAGCTATAATAATTTTATAGACATTAAAACAAATAAGAAAGTCTTTAAAGGAGAAGAAAAACCACTTAAGTGAAGTTGTAAGTCTATATCTTTAGACAGACAGATGTGATTCCTTCTGAAATTCCAAATAGATTAAAACCAAAGACTTTATAGCAAAACATGCCTGAACTCTACAAGGCTTTTTAGTATTTCAACTACAATTAAATCTCAGGCTCTGAGCTGAATGTGTGCAAGCAGTCATAACATCGAGCCGTGTGCTGTTCTAGGCATTTCTCATTTAAGGTTTTTGACTGATGGCTAATTTCTAATGCAGATTGAGATCATGTTCTTGTTTATAAGGAGAGCAGATGAAGGTCAAACGCTGGCAAATTTTGTCAGGAAAGTAGTACAAGAAACCAAGAGAAGTGCAGAGTTTAGTTTTTATTTATTATTTTATTTACTTATTTGCCCATCACGCACTTTTTAATTTACGGGCATGACTGCTTTGTCTAGATGGATGCCTGTGCATCACCTATGTGCAGTGCCAACACATGCCAGAAGAAGGAATTGGATTCCCTGGAACTGAAATTAAAGACATCTGTTAGCCACCATGTGTGTTCTGGGAATTGAACTCAGGTCCTCTGGAAGGGGAGCCACTGCTCTTAACTACTGAGCTCCAGCCCTATAGTTTGATATTTTAAAATTATATTTATTTGATTGTCCTCTCTCTCTTTCTCTCTCTCTCTCTCTCTCTCTCTCTCTCTCTCTCTCTCTCTCTCTCTCTCTCTCTCTCTCTCTCTCTCTCTCTCTCTCTCTCTCTCTCTCTCTGTGTGTGTGTGTGTGTGTGTGCGTGTGTGTGCCTACACATGCCATTGCTTGCCTGTGGAGGACAGAGGACAGCTTGCAGGTGTCAGTTCTTTCTTTCCTTCCCTTGTATGAGTCCTCTGAATGGAACTCAGGTCTTTAGTTTCAGACGTAAGTACCTTTCCTGCTGAGACATTTCACTAACCCCACGGATACTGTCATTTTAAATAAGTCAACTCTGATATTGTGGTACAAGTTTATAATATCCACGAACATATTGACTGTGACCAAGTCTGAATAATAAATCTGTGGCTTATTTTTTTAAGTATAAATCATCACCTCTTTGCCAAAGAAGGTAAAATGGCATGAAGAGCTGCCGTGTATCTGTTTTATTATGGGTAATGTTTTACTTTCTGAGTAAAAAAAAGCAGGACTTGTTCAATAACTGGAAAAATGGAAAAGCCAAGAAGGTTCCAAGGAGCAGAATCCCACTAACACTGTGTCTTAGTGTTAGAAGGATATGGTCTGTACAAAGACATGGATATATAAGGCATACGAACAAGCCATTCCTGATTCCTTCCATCAGAAGTCTGGTGTCTCAAATTTAGGATATGAGGCCTTTCAGAGAAGAGAGTTTTGTGAACTACAGCTCTCTGCTCCTCCACTATCATCCTATATGGACCAGAGTTTCAGGAGCTCAATATTCTATATCTCAAGTCCCAGCCCTGTCCAGCAGCCTACCTCTGCCTCTACAGAAGAAAATCCAGGTTGTGATTCAGATCTGCACATGTTAGCTGAAGCAAACGGAGTGTCCAACACGTACAGTGTGCTCTCCACCCACAGGGAACTGGGGGCCTGAATCATAACTACCCCGTTTAGAAGAGACTTAATTTAGAAATGTGCAATATGCTGAACAGGCACAGACCCAAACCAAATGTTTGCAGTAATAGAAATTTCCGTATGCTGTACAGCATTTAAAATATGTTATTTGCCTACACTAGAGTCTTCAACAGCGGGACCTTTCTCTGGGACACAAATGACAAGCTCTATCTGGCCGCCAGGACTAACACTAGGCTACACTGCGCCCTGTGTGCTCCTCTGGTTTCCAGGCAAGGTGCCTCCCTCCAGAACTACCCCTAGCAGAAGAACCCACACAAATCCCTCCCCCAGGAGGGATCCAAGAGGACTGGTGAATATTAAGAACGGACAGAAAATAAATGTGTTAGTAGAGAGCTGTGAGAAGGATTCCATGATTTCATATTAAATTAGTTTCCTAGAGTCACTCCTAGTAGTAAACCTAGAAGGTACAACAGTGTCGTATGTGGGCCACATTACGCTAAGCATTGTTTGACAGATGAAATTCAAAGTAAAAGATTGTCTTGGTATAACTTAACAAAGCAACAGAGAAACCAGTAGCGCATAATGCCCGTCTGCCTTCTAGGGATTACAAAAATAAATGGGGCTGGACAGATAGCTCAGCGGGTGAGAGCACTGGCTGCTGTTACAGAGGACCAAGCTTCAACTCCCAGCAACCACATGTTGACCTACATCCATCTAGAATGTCAGTCCCAGAGGATCCAATGCCCTATTCTGGCCTCTGTGAAGGTTGTGTGGATAAGGGGCATACATAGACATTCATGGAGGCAAAAAAAAAAAAAAAAAAAAAAAAGCAGCACCACATACACATAAAAAAAAATAAATAGGCTTTAAAAAAAATCAGGAACATATAGCTCATTCAAAGTGCTATGGTCACCCAAACGGAGAAAGAAAAGCAATAAAACCATATTCAAATATGGAAATATGTATGACCCTTGAAAGACAAAAACTGTGATATCTCAAAAGAGACTTTGGGCACTTGTCTTCATCTTTCCTGCCTTTGTACCCCTTATCACTACCCCTGGGGCCATTGTAGACACCAGCCTCTACAGTGTCCTTAACTCTGTACTGACCTATCTTTAGAAAGCATCCTACACGTGACATGTGACAGCTCTTTAGTTTAGGCATCATCTCAGGTAAATTATCTCACTGGCACCCCAGCCTACAGCTAGGGTTCAGCATCCACCTTCAACTCCTCTACTTGCTCAATATAGAGCCTCTTAAACCACCAATGAACCACTCTGCACCAAAGTGTTAGGTAAAGGACTAACATAAATACACACTCCTGGTTTCCACAACACCAGCTGCATGTTTAAAAGTTTTATTGAAAAAAAAAACACACATGTACAGAAAAAAAGTGAATGCAGTGAATATATGTGGTGCTCTGAAATTTCACAGTGAGCACACCTGTGTGGCAGCCCCCTGACCACGTCATAGAAAGTTCTCCAACCTACAAAGTATCATCAGGCTTCTTACCAGTCATGGCCTCCCAAAAATGGATGGTTTGATTGGCACCCTGACTTCTACAATATGAAGTAGAATAATCTTGAAACCCTCCACAAATGACTGGCAGGTAGTATCATGAACAGTTAATTCAGTGCTAGAGATCCAGCACAGAGCTTGAGTATGCTAGACAAGGAATCTTCCAACTGAGATACATCCCCAGCTCACCAGTCTATTACCCAACATCATTGTCTTATGTATATGTGTGTGTGTTATATATGCATATCTACATATTTATGTATGTTCCTATGTATGTCATCAACTTCCACACAGCTAGAATTAGAGGTGTGTGTCAACACACCCACTTTTTATGTGGCTGTTGGAGATCTTTTAAAGTCAGTCTTTACGATTACACAACGAACACTTTTCTGACTGGGCCATTTCTTCAGTCTCAATATCTTGATATCAAATAGCACAGATTAATTTTGCCTATTTGTATTATATATAAAAATAGAACCATAATGTATCTGCTTACAAGTTCTTTACCGACTGTGCTGCTGAAAAACATCTGAGTTGTTTCCAATTCTTGACACTTCAAATACTATTGCTATAGGCGCTTGAGTATATGATTTTAGTGAATATTTGTGCACGTGTCTGATGGGGAGAAATTTGGTAGTGGAAGGACAAGCAAAATAACTCAGTGGATAAAGATGCTTACTGCCAAGGACGTCCATCTGAATCACTTCTTCAACTTATGTTTGTAAAGAAAGAATGATTCCTAAAAGTTGTCTTCTGGCCTTCACATATGCACTATTACATGCAATGCCCACAAAACACATAAATTAATTAACATTCTTAAATTCAGGAGTAGAGTTTCTGGGACTTGGGGAATGCATACGGTCAGCTTTACTAGATATTGCAAAATAACTTCCCCAAACGCTTTTGTCAACCCCCTTCTCAGTAGGCTCTATGAGACTCCATTGCTTTTATAGCTTTGCTGTGTCATCAGATTTTATTTTTGTTCATTTTATCACTTTTACTTGGCATTTTACCTCATTGTGGACTTTGCTTGTGTTTCTTAGTTGGATGTACATTCAAAGAGATGCTCGCATAGTTCCTCACTGTGATTCAGTCTTTGTTCCAAAGAAAGAAAGAAAGACTTATATGTATATCTCAGCCAAACATTCTTGCTAGAGGCACTACTGGCATATTAGGCTGTAAAATCTTTAGCTATGGTAGGTTTCCTATGTGTTAAAGGGTGTTTTAATTAAGCACCACAGCCCACAGTCATGGCAATCCAAACTGTCACAAAACATTATCAACTAACTGTCTATAGGGGAAAAAAATTAAATGATCAAAAGCCACTGGTCTTGGTTGAGGTGTAAGTGACGGGCAGCCTACCTAGCACGAGCAAGGCCTATCTTACATGTCCTGTAGTCCCCCAAACAAGAGGAAGCCAACCCAACGCAAAATAACAGACAGCACAATCCCACTGGCCTAGATCTAGCTGTTAATCTGTGTATAGTGTTAAATGCAACTCCAGAAATTGGGGTTCTTCTTCACACCAGTCAAACACCAAAATGGGAGTACAAAAGAGTAGAGCAGAAGACAAGGTAGGTTTTGCTAGGATCTCTGTGTTCACCCCATGAGCCAGGGGCAAAAGTTCACCTGCAACCGTTCAAATTGTGTGGTTGCCTCCCCACCACCGCATTAACTGGAAAATCCCTGAGATGAGATTCCTCTGGGCACCACTCAGCCACCGTGAATGGGAACACAGTCATTCACAAAGCTTCTGGGCCAGCCAGAACCTGCCGAGAGGAGAAAGTGGGACACTGACGGTTGGGTTAGATTCCTGGTACTTTTAAAAAATCGCAATATAAAAGAAACAGTGAGTTGCTAGGAAATGATTTTCTTATTCATCTCCCTGAAAGCAAATATATCTTGAAGCCAACATTCTTAAATGTGCGTGCGTGTGTGTGTGTGTGTGTGTGTGTGTGTGTGTGTTCAAGTGCCTAACAAAGGAGGCAAATGGTTGCTCAATACTAAAGATTTTTTTATTTATTTTTATATTATGTGTACAGGTGTATTGCCTGAATATATGTGTGTATACCATGTGTATTCCTGGTACTCTAAGGAAGCCAGAAGATGGTGTTAGATCTCCTGATACTGGAGTTAGAAAAAGTTTCAACCCACAGTGTAGATGCTGGGAATCAAACTCAGGTCCTCTGGAAGAGAGGCCAGTACTCTTAGCCGCTGACAAATCTCTTCAGGAGATTCTTGGAGTCTTGAGGTAAACCAGGATAACTACACAAATCATCAAATCATATTGTATGGGAATATCACTGTCTAATGCTGTTGACAAGGGTGGTAATACTTTCAGGGCCAGGAGATCTAAACCAAACTCAAGCTCTACTATTAAATGTCGGGATGTGTAATTTCAGTTCATTACTCTGTGTCCCAATTTCCTTTCGACATGTAAGAATTTAGATGAATCTCTCATACAGGTCTATGAGAATGACAGAGTGGATTGATACACAGCACAGAGACCAATAGCTTCCTGTCGTAGTGCTCAGAATTTGGCTGCAGTGTGATACAGTGGTGATTACCTATCTTCTGCTGCAGGGGTGGTGACCTGAGCTGAACAAAGAAGAACCACATTAGGAGAGGTGACGCGCCATGCCCCATTTTCTCACAGTTGGCTTTATTAGGGTTCATTTTCCACAGGATGTCTCCTAGTCAAGCTACACGAGCTTGAGTGTTGAAGAGATGACTCAGTGGTTAATACTGCATACTGCTCTTGTAGAGGACCAGGAATTGGAGCAAAGCACTCTTGTGATTGCTTACAGCCATCTCTAACTACAGGTCTAGTGGTACCAACACACTCTTTTGGCCTCCATGGGCATTACACACATGCGGTACACATACATACATGCAGACAAAATATACACATAAGATAAAAATGAATAATTTTAATAAGCATGTATGGACTTTTAATCTAGGGCTTGGAGCCCTTTTGCCATCACTATTCCACATGGGTTTTGCAGAAAATTCAATGTATCTACATTAGGATTTTCTAGTGAAAGTGATCTTTAAAAAGAAATCTATATCTCACATATATATATATATACATATATGTGTGTGTGTATACATATATATGTATATATATATATACCTATGCATATATAATGCACATACACACATACATATAATATACACACACACTCTTCATATATATATCCACAATTGCCAATAGAAGGTACAAGAACCCAGTAGTTGTTCAGTCCTTGCAGTTGTTTATTTCATCTCATCTTCAGCATATGCCAGAATCCTGAAGAAGAAAGCTCTAATATCACTGAAGGAACAAACTTGCCAATGAGGGTGAAAGCGAGCTTCTTTCTTCCATGTACCTCCATACAGACATGGAAGGTGCCAGCGGAAGGTGTGGCCCAGATTAAGGGTGACTCTTCCTACTGCAAAAGATCTGCATCAAAGTTGTATATTCCCATGTCAAAAGATCTGGATTAGAAGTGGGTCTTTCCATGTCCAATGATTGAATTAAGAAAAAAAATTCCTTCACAGGTGTGCCCAGCCACTTGCATTTTAGTTAACTCCAGATGTACTAAAGTTGTCAACCAAGAATAGCCACTGAAGTGTCTGTGTGCATGTGTGTGTAATATCCTCTCTGCTGTTTCTAAAGTTGAAGAAAAAAAAAAACCCAACCTATTCCTGTTTTAAATTTGAACTCTTCTAAACACTAGATTATTCAATGACATAAGGGCAATGAATTGTATCATTTTGGTAACTGCATTTTGTTGTATAAGCAAAGCATATAAGGCATGTCATAAAATCAACTACTAAAATAAAATGAGTGTAGGCTTAATGCAAATGAGAACCAGACCCCACTGAAAGACCTAAGCATTCCCTCCTTTGAGCATCTGTTGTAGTGGATGTTGGCGCTTCCTTGAGTCAATCAAGCTCCCAACCAGTTCATTCTACAGACAAAGTACTTTGAGAAGTCCTAGCAGAGGCACAGCAGGCCTAGAAGAGGGCAGCAGAGTTTGAAAGTAGCTGGAGAAATGGATGACCTGACCATAGCGTCCATAAACACAATCATATGCCCTGCAAATTGCCTATGAAAAAATAGAATATATGGGTGTTTTATTTTTGAAAACCATTTGCTAGATATATGATTATATTCACATGCAAAGTATTTGACTTTAGCTGCAGAAAATCACAGGAGTCAGGGGAAGCACCGGCCCCTTGGGCTGAACAAAGGCTGACAATAAGGTCCTCTGAGTTAATTAAAGTCAGATTTATATTCTTAAAGCCCCCAGATCATTCTCCAGGCTTCCTAGGGAAATTCAGTTTTGTTATCCATGGAATTGGACACACCAATTGTCCTTTGCTTAACACTAAATCTCAGATTTCTGAGAAGTGAAATTAAATATGCAGAGGATTTTACACTAGATCTATTTGGTAAACCATGACAACTCACCCCACCTCAGGATCCCAACGGGGTTAGGAAGAGTTTTTTGTTATCCCTGCACTTCAGAGTTCTGACTCTTAATCGGATCTTTTAGCTTCCTAGAACCTCATTGTTTATCATCATGTAGACTTTACACTTTTTGTTTAATAAGAAGGAGATCAATGATTGCTTGCAAGCAGCATAGACAAGAAGTTCTGAGTACTTCTTACAGAGACGCTGCAACCCAGTAAGAAAAGACCCAGAGCCAAGGTCTTAGGTCAACCCTCTGCTTTCTGAACCTCTGCCATCACTGTTTGTAATTTCTACTCCACATAACGGCTGAGTGCTTTCCTGCAAAACCTACCATTGGACTTAAAACCCCTTTGGCCAGAAGTGTTCATTGTGTCATTGTTCCTGGGAGAAAATCTGCAGAGTGAGTTAAGAGAAGACATAGCTTTATAATGGAAAGGAAAAAATACAAATAACTCAGTTATTCTTCCTCAGGCTTACCCAAGAGAAGCCAGCACCAATGGTTAAGCAGAAGCCGCAAGTGGCACAGTTCATCTTGCTGATGAACATGAAGGGTGCACACTTCACGAGGTCTTCATGGTCTGTGCATCTGGCTCTTTCATGTGAGTTCTTACAGGTGCTTCCGGAGGGAAGAGTCACTTATCAGCTGCATTGTAACCGTGGTGTAGATACTGGCCATGATGAAAGTCCACTGAAAGCTGAGATTCTAGTTCAAAGAAGCCTGTGAAAGGGAGACTTAGAAATATATTTTGTGCATCTACATGTGGTCTATACCCCAGAATACAAATCTGAATAATATCCCAAACACACCAAAATCCACCATAGCATCCTATACCCCAGAGCTTGTAATAAATTAGGTCACTTCCTAAAGTGACTTTGAAAGTTCTGAAGTGCCCTCACTTGAAAAGCATCTCTCTGTAATAGGAATTAATCCTCCTTTCTCTCAGTGACCGCCTCTCCAGATACTTGTTTCCAAGGAAACATTTCATAGTTTATAAAAGTGCACAGATATATTATTTGGAAGATATCCTTTTTGAGGAACATCATGGTGACAGAAATGAAAATTTCAACTCTCTAAATGTCATGAGTTTCTAAGATATGTATTTCTCTTTTTTGTGAATAATTTGATACATAAACAAGGAAAATGATGTCATACTGATACAGAGCTTCCCTGGGAAGCAATATGAAGATTGACAATGGGACAAAATTAACATTTCTTGTGACTTTAATGACATATATTGTCATTATATATTAATTATAAACACATAGAGTGAAATGATTCAGTGGAAAAAGTGTTTGTGTTTCAAGCAGGAAGACCAGAGTTTGATCTGCCAAACCAGTGTAAAGAAGCCAGGTATGGTGGCATGAATTGTTAAATCCAAAGTCTGGAAGGAAGAGACGGGTGGTTTTCTGGGGAGGGTTAAGACAGCCAGCCTAGCTTACTTTGTGAGTTCCAGATCAGTGAAAAATGCCATCTTTAAAAATGATCTTTAAAAATGATGAGGACAGCACCTGGGGAATGACATCGGAGGGTCTCCTTTTGCCTACACACACACACACACACACACACACACACACACACACACACACACCACACAGCATATA
>NW_022196911.1:108606221-108612045 GCF_008632895.1 Mastomys coucha
CACACCACAGCATACACGCGCACACACACACACACACACACACACACACACACCACACAGCATACACATGCGCACATCATAAACTATATATTTACATATATATATACACATATATAAAATATTTAGTGAAAAAGACATAATTTACACACATGGACTTTCAGACTCCATGGCTTAAATCATGCAGTCTGTACTCGGCATGGCTTGTTTCTTTCATTCAACAACATGTTTGTGAAAACCACCAGGTTTGACATAGGTTTAGTTTGTTAATGTTTGTATAGTCGTTGGTATTCCACTGTATGGACATACCACCCAGTATTTATTCCTTCATCTGCTGATGGACAAAATCTGGACCGTTTTCAATTTAGGGCCATTATGAATAGCTGTGCTATCAACATTTCTGTGTGTGTTTGCTTTACACAGTAACCTCTTTTACTTTTTTAAACTGGGCAGAAAAAAAAGTCTGGAGTTGACTCACATGGTATGCATATGCTCAGCCTCAGTAGCTACTGACAATGGTCCAAAGAGACTGCATTTCCTTGATGAACAAGGAGATTAAACATCATTGAATGTATTCATTGACTACTTGAATATTTAGGCTTTCTTTGTATTTTTTATTATATATTTTCTTTATTTACATGTCATATGATTTCTCCTTTTCCAGTTTCCTCTCCAAAAAAAACAAAAAAAAAAAACAAAAAAAAAAAAACCAACCAAACAAAAAAACAAAAAAAAAACCCAAAAAACCCCATCTGTTCCCTCCCCCTCCCTCAGCATGCCACCCCACACTCTCCTACTTACTGGCCCTAGTTTTTCCCCCTAAGGACCAAAGGAGCTGAAGGGTTTGCAGCCCCTTAAGACGAACAACAATGTGAACTAACTAGTACCCTCAGAGCTCTCAGAGACTAAACCACCAACCAAGGAGTACACATGGTGGGAGTCGGGACTCCAGGACTTAGGCTTTTAAATTTTGTGTTTAAGTCTCTTTGCTCACATTCACATGGTGAAGTCTCTTTCCTATTACCTTGTATGTATTCTTTGCACACCAAACAAGCAAACACTGTACCTTTTATGTGTTTCAAGTACTTTCAGTCGGTGTCTTAATGATGTCTTATAAACCAACATCTGGCCTTTAGGACCATCAATGTACAGATATCTTTTATTCATGGTCAACGTTTTGTTCCCCATAAAAACACTCTGTCAACAACACAGTCATACATAGTTTTCTAAATTCTACTAACAACTAACCTGGAGTGTAGGAGGTATGTTTCCTTTTCATATGCCTTATCAGCTGACTAAAACTCAACTGTCTGCATGTGTAGGGCTCTGTTCCTTCCTCTAGTCTGCTCAGTTGCCCAACTCCTTTTTCCCTCTATCTCTTGTTCCTTTACATCCTGTGGCTGCATTTCACTCTGGATGACCAGGAGTGAATAGTCTCTGATTGTATACATTCCCTAGACACTTTCACATATGCCTGAGCAATTTAGTTACCTCTAAATCTTAGAATCATCTTGTCAGTTCCCACAATGGAAAGATCCTCTTTTCTTATTGAGATTCCACTAGACCTGACAGTTACTTTCAGAAGAGCTGACATCTCTTTGTGATGAATGCATTGTCTTTGTTTCCACCATAAGGTTTCATATATTCTCACTTCTTCTAAATTTCTTAAGTACTTGATGTATTTCTTAAATGATTTGTTTGTTGGTTTCTGCAAATACAGTCAGGTTTTTGTCCTGACATGCAGCCAGTGAGCTTGTTAAATTTACCTTTTTACTGTATTTATTATTATTGTTGTTGTTGTTATTGTTATATAAAATCTGTCCATTTTGTCAGTTCCATTTCTTTCTTTACAGTTAAAGTACAGTTGTTGTTGTTCTTGTGCAATGATGTTGGCAGACAGAAATTCATGCAGATGGCAGTGGGACTGCTATCTCATGCTAAATCTCAATGTTTCATGCCAAGAATAATAAATTTGATGCAGATAGAGTTAAGATAATTTTTTTTTAGATAAAAATAATTCCCAAAGGCTGTGGAGATGGCTCATTCCCAGGGTCCTGGAGTGATGGCTCAGAGGTTAAGATTAAAATCATTCCCAAGAGGCCAAAGTGATGGCTCAGCAATTAAGAGTGTGCACTGCATTTCCAGAGGACCTGAGTTCAATTCCCAGCATCTGTATCAAGTGACTCACAACTGCCTGCAATGCTAGCTAGCTCCAATATGAAATCTCCAGTTTCCGAGAGCAACTGTAATCACATACATGTGTGCACACATACACACACACACATACACACACACACATACGCACACATACACACACACAACTAAAACAGTAACAATAAAATTAATGTTTGAAATATCATTCCCAGGCTAAGATGGCTCAGTGAGTAAGACTGTTCTCTACTCAAGCCTAAGAAACTGATTTCAAATCTCCAGAAGCCACATTGAAAAGCCAGGTGTGGTTGTTTCTGTATGCAGGACAGAGGCATGAGGATCACTGGGGTTGACTGGTTGCTGGCCTAACTCCAGACTTAGTGAGTTTGTCTCAAGAGAATAACATGGAGAGTGAGTGGTAGACCAGTGAACCCAATGTCTTTTTCTGATCTCTGCATGACTGTGTTGACACATTTGCCTTTGCTGAAGCACATAGGTACACAGACACAGATATGGGACTGCATATATGAAGAAGAGAGTGATAGCCTAGCCTGTACATAGTTGCAAAACATGTTTTTAAATTATGTGTTAATGACTAAATAATTGTTTGTGGTGGATGCACTCAGTAAGATCATGGTATGTAAAACCATAAATATAACTATATATATAAAACTGTATATATATATATATATATATAACTATATATAAAACTATATATTTAACTATATATATAGTTATTATATATATGATTATATATACATACATGCATGCATATATGTGTATATATATATATACATATATATATAATCACTTTGAGATTATGCCAGTCGCTTTTCAACTATGAAACTGATATTTTAATTCTGAAATAAACTCATCTTAATTATGACTCATCTCCCTTCTTGGTATGGCAAATTGCCTTGGTTTGTGTTTTTCTTAGAATGTTTCCCATATCAATCCATGAAGGAGGGTGAACTATAATTTTCCTTCTCATAATTTTCTTGTCAAGTTTGACATGGGAGTTACAATGGTCTCATAAGAAATATTAGGAAATTATCACATTTTTCTATTTTATTTTACTTCCCATTACATTTTTAATTTAAATATTTGGTAGAATTTATATTTTTATTCACCTGACATTTTCTTTGCAAGACTTTAAAATTTTTCAATTATTCACACACACACATGCATAAATAATTCTATATATACATGCATGCACTCATGTGTGTCTGTTGGTACATATAAGTAACCATGTGTATATATATATTAATATATACATATAATATATTTTACATGTATATATGCATAATTATAGTGTGTATATATATTATATATTCACCTTGGCTTGGCTTCCTCTTATGTCAGCACTTCTATATTGCAATTTCTTAGACATAATATTTCTTCAATAATTAATTTATTTATTCAATTTATAGTCTGATTGCAGCCACCTCCTCTCCTCCCACTCCCACCCTCACACACTCCTCCCACACCCCTTCTCCATCTCCCCTAAGAAAGTTAGCCCTCTGTATGCCATGGGTACAAACCTGCCCTGGCAGATCAGGTCTAGGCAGGACTAGGCATATCCTCTCCCACTGAGGCCAGACAAAGCAGCCCAGCTAGGGGAAGGGGATCCAAAAGCAGGCAACATTGTCAGGTACAGCCCCAGCTCTGATTGTTAGTGGACCCACATGAAGAACAAGCTGCACATCGGCAACATCTGTGTAGGTCCAGTCCATGAATGCTCTTTGGCTGATGGTTCAGTCTCTGTGAGTGTCCATGGGTCCAGGTTAGTTGACTCCATGGGCCTCCTTGTGGTGTCCTTGAGCCCTCTGGCTTCCCCAATCCTGTTCTCCATTCTTCCACAAGACTTCCTGAGCTCTATCTACTGTTTGGCTGTGGGTCTCTGCATCTGTTTCCGTCAGCGACTGGATGAAGCCTCTCAGAAGACGGTTATGCTAGACTCCAGTCTGCAAATAAAGTATCGCTAATAGTGTCCGGTCAGCTCTTCCCATGTGGTGGGTTTCAGCTTGGGCCAGTTGTTGGCTAGCTGCTTTCTGAATCTCTGCTCCATCTTTAGAAACAAGGCCTTCATGAAATCTTCAGGCAAATGGGTGGTAGTAGGAAATATCCTCTGGAATGAGGTAACTCAGATCCAGAAAGGCACTCATGATAGTTACTACCTTCTTAGTAGATATTAACCACAAACTACAGGATAATCATGCTATAATCCACAGACATAAAGAAGCTGACTAACAAAAAGGGCCTAAGGGAGGATGCTTGAATTTCACTCAGAAGAGAGAATAAAATAGACATGGAAAGTAGATGGCAGAAGGGAAATGGGTTGGGGAGCGGTTGGGGAGGGGTTGGGGAGGGGAGTCAGGGTGGAGATCAAGTGTGGGGCTGTGGAGAGAGGAGGCTGTGGGAAGGTCTAGCATATCTGTGGGCATTCCTGAGAAGAGAGAGGCTCCAGGGAATCTAAGATTCCTAGCATTGGGGGATATGGAACCTGAAGTGGCCACCCCCTGTAGCCAGGCAGAACTTGCAGTGGAGGGAAGGGGACACCAACCCACACACAAAAGCTTCAACCCCAAATTGGTCCTGCCTGCAAGAAGTGCAGGGAGATTCTAATTTTTTTTATTGTGAAATTTCAAATTATTTTAACCTTAAAATTATAGTCCATATCCTATGGTCCCGTTTCAGTGTCTGCAAGCATAAGCTGCTGTCTCCTGCTTTTCCTGTCATGGCGAAGGGCTTTTGCATTTTCAGGCCTGGGGCTGAAACATGCCCCTGTTCTCTGTTCACAGGGATGCATCTTTGCCTTGTCTTCCCTCTAAAGGTTGACTTCAGTGGACCCAGGATTTGGGGTCCACCCTTACTGACCTCTGAACTTTGGTCTTCTCTGCAATCTTGCATCATTCTTGAACATTTCCCACCAGAAATTCCACTGTCAGCAGCTTTCCTTGATCATTTCGATGCTGCATTTCTCTTATTATTTTTCTATTCATAGTCTCGAAGTGAGCTCATTACCAAATAAGTAAATAAATAACAAAACCAAAACAACAACAAAAACCAAAACAAACAAACAAAAAAACTCAACTATGTGTCACTGGTAGTGGACCTTGTCCCATATTGAAATTCTTAAAGTTGATAACATTTAAACTTTTGAAAATTTTATCATGTAAAAACAAAACAGAAATAAATTTTTAAAAAACCTATCACATACCAAAATTAACCAGATCCTCAAATTATGCAACTTTATGATCTTGCGTGCAGTTAGGACTGACATTCAGAGTTGAAGCTGTAAAGTTAAAATCTATGGACATATCTGTAGCATTGACAGCGTCTTTAACTGTTCACAAATCTCCCTGTTAAACATTAGAGATCTGATTTTCAAAGCATTGAGGATGCTCCTTTAAAAAACAAAAACAAAAAAAGCAACCTTTTTTTTAGCCTTCCCTGTAATCAAATTGTTAACAGAGAAAAGGGTGTACACAGTGCATAAAAATCACAGTGTTACCACAGGGATCCAGAAGGACAAAGTAGAGGCTTCCCATCCATTCACATCCATTCAAAATGGTTCCAATATGAGGAGAGGCAGCTGGAGAAATGAACCAAAGACTCATGGCATAGACTGGCAGGACTGTACTGAAGAGATTCTCTCTCTCTCTCTCTCTCTCTC
>NW_022196911.1:108612055-108631263 GCF_008632895.1 Mastomys coucha
GAGGAAACTGGGAAAACATTTTGAGCTATAAATCTTTTTCTTGATGGCACTTTAAGACAAATGTAAAACTATATACTAAAGACATATGAATAGTTAAAAATTTTTCTCACTACCTCAACTTCAAATCAATGGCCCACCTATTCATGGATAATTCTTCATGTGACATGATGAGTCTAGAGACTTTCTTTCTTTCAAATACTCCATATCTTATTTCTAGTAGACAACTAGCCTCACTAGGAGATTTCAACTGCCTGTTCAATGTCAACCCAGAAGGTATAGCCATACAAGAAGGAGTTAGTTTTCTAGAGAATGTAGGCTAACACATGCTTTGTCAAGCATTGGATGTTGGGACTAAAGAGGTAATCGGTGGTTAAGCACACTGGCTACTCTTTCAGAGATCCTGGGTTCAATCTCCAACCCCCACAAGACAGGTAATAGCTATCTATAACTGTAATGCCATGGGATCCAATGTCTTCTTATGGAGTTTAGACATATATGCAGACAGAATACCCTTAAAATACATAATTAAATTAATAAATCATAAAACATAAAACAATTGAATATTAGGACTGGGTTGAAAAGGTAAGACAATTTGTCAGGTTTGATCAGATTTACCAGAAATGCACCTGGTTTTGAATGCCCTTCCAGTCTTTGATGCTGAATGAATCAACATTGTCCAATGTGGCTACCTCTCAGCATCTGTGTTTGTACTTAGTTTGTTTACACAATGGACCAAAATAACACTTATAAGAACAGAAAATCCTTCTTACTATTATGAAAGTTGTGAATATAATAACTCACCAATTGATAAAATATTAATATCCATAAATTTCACATTGTCCAAATAGAATATGGGATGGCATTTGACCCCATTAACACGTATTCTGGATGTAAACCTCTGAAAACATAAGAATAATTATGACATTTTAAGGATGGTGTCTCCAGAGAAATGGCTTTGGCATATCTTATCCAGGACTGGGAGTGTGATTGCAGTGTAGGCTTCAGGAACAGGAAGTAGGAAGAGGTCCAAAGAGAAGCTGGCACGAACTTCAGGGTCCAAAATCCCATAGGCTGGCTTGGGGAGTACCGTCTTACTCTAATGTTGGATGATGTACAAATGGCAAAACTTTTCAGAAAGGAGAAATTGGCAAGGCTTATTAAAAAACATAAAATATCTTATATTTAACTTGGTAATTCATTTTATGGGACCCTATTCCAGGAGGAAATCATTCCTCCCTGTGTCCCATAGTAATCATTTCTAATATTTCCAATCCTTGGAAACCTCATCCTTTGCTCCATCCTTATCCCATATCTTTCTGGAGGAGAGTGGAGGAGGAGGAGGAGGAGGAGGAGGAGGAGGAGGTTGGACCTGCCTAATATCTTTCTTCTGGGGACAAAGTACTTCTCCCTTTCAAGAAGGCTCTTTTTCTTGGTGGTCTCTGACTCTTGAATTCTTCTGCTACAATTTCACCCAGCTACACATTCGTCAGCTATTTCTCCTCAATTCTGCCCTTCCCTTTCTCCTTCCCTTCCCATGACAATTCAATTTATAAACGAATACTTTGCCAGTGGTTGTAAAATGCAAAGCAAAAAGTTCTCTCTCTCCCCACTTCTCCACCTGGCTCCTGTCCCTCTCTGTGTATGTTCTCCACACTAATTCTTTCTGTTCACAGACTGCACTTGCTCATTTTCCTTCAATCCTAAGCTCCCCCGCCATTTTGGTCCTGTTCCCAACAGTGGCCTTGGAACCACCTCTGGAAAATCTTACCAGCATCCTCATTGTCACTCCATTCTTTTTATAACCAACCTTCTGGTGTTAACAGGCTTCAGGAGTTGCATGAAGAGCCCCCAAGGAATTTCCAATGTCAGCCCTAAATGTCCTGCTATCTTTGCTGTCATGACTCCTCTAAATGACTGTCCTCTGGACTGTTCTTGTCCAATGTATTATGAGGTACCTGTGATGTAATTTTCATTTGTATGTCAACTTGAGTCACTGTCCTGTATAATCATACAGAAACAAGTAAGAGTCCAGGCAGGGGATCAGCACAAAAGAGTGAGCCATACAGACAGAATGAAAGTTTCCAAATATGGGACAGTGTGAGGAGCCACTGGTGACCAAATGGAAATGTTAAAGGCCCTCAGACATGACTCAGGAGCTGGTACTGCATCGAAGGGGAAGGAAGTACCTGTCAAATGGGAGACAAAAGAACATGAGGGATGCTGGAGGAAATCTGAACATAGCTTTGGTCTATCATGATTTAGTCTACAGATCTACATCATCTGTGCCTGATGCATTCCAATGGGGACAGATTTATTCTCATTTACTGGAGCACTCGGTCCTATGAGTCTGACATGCGGGAGGAATAATGATGAGGGAAAAAAAAAAACAGTACAATCACAGTATTCAGAAAAGCAAGAGATGCTACCACCTCCTCCTTCTCAACGCATCCAGCTTCCCTAACACTTCTGTTCTAACAAGCTGAAGATCACCTTATATGAGGAGAAATTATACATACTTGGATACCAGACAATAATAGCAGAAAATACACCCTTCTGGGAAATCATCTAAGTCTGATGAATGTTTACAGGAAGGAAATCTAATGCAAAATACTAAAGAAAATTCTTTTTTGCTTATTTGAACCATAAGAAGAGGTTATTACAAGAGCAAAGGGGGAAATAGAGTGGCTAAAATATTGGTATATCTGTTCATATTACTCCTAATACTAAATTGAAAAGAAATTCTGTACCAGTCAAGGAAGAAATTCTCAAAAGATTGAGCGAAGCAAATTTCGCATCCTTATATTCTTGTTAAGCACGGCTTCCTTCTAAATGGATTCTTTACAATTTAGCAACCATAACCCTTCTTTTCAGTTTAATTTTGACCATAATATAAAAGTTATAAGGGGACCCAGTCTTGTGTTCATCTCTTCTATATACGTACTAATTGTCATACCTCTCAAATGTTATTATCAAAAATTATCCTTTTCTAAATCCCAGAGATTACTTGACCCTTGTTTGGGGTCTGCATAGCATCACAGTTAAGAAGGCTTGGTGTCTGAACATGCAGTGTACATGGAAAATAATGCCCTTTAACATAGAGACCTTCACCTCTCAGAGGCCAGCAGGGTTGACATATTGATAAGGAGTAACTGAATGTTTCTATAACAAAATTCAGACACTGATCTTGAGTTTTTCTTAGGTTTAACATTTTTTAATCAAATGAGTTCAATTTATTCCTACAAATAGAAATTGACAAGGCCTCCCTGGGACCAACATGGTGGTTTCAGGACAACCCTGCTTTATTCCCGAGCCATCTCCCAGAATCTCCTACAGGTTTCTGGTATTTCATTACATTTGACTTCCTTCCTCTCAAATTGGGCCTATTGGGAAATGCTATAGACAAAACCATGACACCAACCATTTAGGCATCTCATAGTGCCCTAAAAGAGAGTTGGCCATCATTTTGTATCATAGCTGATCAACAGAGTCTCCACTAAACAGCAGAGCAGCAGCCTTTTTTTATTCCTATCTTAGCCAGCTCAATTGCACAGCTTGAATAGAGCTGAAAACTGTCATCTCCAGAGTTACATGGCCTCCTAAAATCATAATGGTGATGATGGTGTCAGCATCTGTTACACATGAACACTGATGTCTGATCTACCCATCAGCACAGTTGCTGTCTGTCAAAGCTATGCAGCAAGGATGCCTTTGAAAACATGATGCTTGTTCACAAGAAACAGATGGGGAGATTCACCACACCCCTGGGTCACAAGATATAGAGAAATCCTGCTGTAAATGAGTTGGAGACCTCTTCCCTACCGGCTACCTTTCAGAATGCTGACAGGTGCTGTGCAGGCTGCTAGGGGAGAAAAGGCATCCATAGTCTTACCCAGAAGTAAGCTCTACAAACTAACACCACCAACCTGCCTGGTAAAGTCTTCCTACAAGTACAATACTATTTGGAAGGCAATCAACTACACTCTGGTTAGATTTGGGACCTGTTCCACAGAAGGAAGCCCATGCCTGATACTGTAATTGTAAGCCTTGTCAAGCCATGTCTCAAGAGGTCATAGGGCCCTCTGAGGGAAATTACTAGTGGTGGCTAGGTAAACAGACATAATGTCAAACTGCATTTTAGATAACTGTACTAATATCCTTTTTTAAAAAAAAAAAATGGTACTCTTAACCCTAATCAGAAAAGCTCCTTTCTGGTAAACAGAGAGTTTTGGCTGCTCAAGGGACAGAGAATTAGTGAGGAATGAGGGATCAGACCTCAACAAGTTATTTATGCTGCCCCTGTCTAAGGCTCATGGAACATTGCCAAAGAGGAGATAGAAAGAATGGAAGAACCAAAAGATAGGGAGGTGGAACACAGTAAATGTAGTTATAAACACAGAGTAGATAAGGTCACTTGCCCTAGACTTTCATGACATAAGCTCACTTAACAGTCAGTCATTGAAGAAGCAACAACAAGCTGCCAGGTTAGGTATATTCACAGGTGCAATTATTCCATGAATACGTCAAGGAAGAGCTCCTGGAAATTCAGCACTTGCTGCTGCACTATGGGCTATTATGCTGCATGATGAACTCAGAGGGACAGGGAGCTGTCACCTTCAGTTGTGTCCACTGAGTACCAATGAATAGTTCTAATCTAAAGGCCATGCAGAGAACCCCGGTCAAACCCAGTGAGAGCCACACAATACAAAAAAAGATAGAAATGGGAAAAGGGCTTCGTAGCAAAGGGGAAGTGGGTAGAGGAAAAAGGGAATGTAGAAAGGTGTGGAGAAAACAATAATCCATCAGGTATGCTAGGTAGTTGTCAAATAACAAATTGAATCAATGAGAAAGTCAAGACAGGCTTGGCTGGGGAGATGGCTCAGTTATATCATAAGGACCTGAGTGTGATTCCAAGAATGAAAGATTTTTTTTCCTAAAGTCAGGCTTGGGGGCAAGGCTGTACCCAGTGTACTTTGATCATATTCAAACACACACACACACACACACACACACACACTCCTCAATTCCTCTTGAGATTTATACCCCCCTCCAAAACATCTCTCTTCCAGTTTCATATTACAATATTATTATTATTTAACCCACTGAGTTGAGGGAGTACTCCCCATTTGTACACAGCTATGGAGTCAGTCACTGGAACATAAGCAACCTACCAGTGGCCACTCCCCCAAAGAACAGTGAGGGTGAATCTACTTCCTACAGCGACCATCAGCTGCCAAAAGCTCTTCATCTAGAGATGGAGCCTTGGTGACCCTCCCCTACCCATGTTGAAACATTTACCCAGCTTGACATTGTGCATGGTTTGTGTTGATAACCATAGTTTCTATGAGTTCATTTGTGCAACACCCATGCCCTGTGCAGAAGACAGAGTCTCATAGCCCCTGCGTCCCACACCATCTTCCAACTCTAATGTTCTTTCTACCTACTCTTCCATGACGTTTCCTGAGCCTTGGTAGTGGGAATTAATATAGATGTTCCATCTATAGCTAACAGTCTCATGTTGATTCTCAACACCCAGAGCAGTTATGACTCTCTATCTCAACCATTATCCACTGCAATAAGGCACTTCTCTCAGCAAGACTTACAACAGTACAAATCTATGAACTACAAAATACATACTTAGAGGCTAGCTTGACAACATGACTACTTAGCAAAATAACAACAGTAGGTTTCCCTCTAGGGCCCCATGCCTTTTCTAATCATGGGCTTTGACAATCTTTACAGCATCAGGTATGAATTTCCCTCCTGTGGAGCAGGCCTCAAACCAATCAAGAGAGGCCTTGATTGAGTCCAATAAACAGCCATTCTCTGCTTCTAAATGACATAAATGATATGTTACTTCCTATAATCATGCACTTAGCCATTCCTCAATTTTTGGATACCCTTTCTAATACCAGTCTCTCTATATCTGGAGCTTTCAGAGGCAATGTCTTTTTAGGGCCCATTCCTACGTGCATTCCTATGGCCTTTGCACGCACAGATCAACAGAATAACTAGATGAGGCAGAGATGCTAACTCATCAATCATGATCCTGGATGGCATTTCCACAGATGTTCTCCTCTGTCCAATGCTGGTCCTCCTGTCTCTCTGGAAAGAAATCTTAGCTCTTTTTGCTTAGCTGACTTGCCTTGCGTTTCCTCCTTTGTGCTATCTGAGGCACTTATCAGCCTCTGTCCTAATTTTTCCTTCTGCCATGCCATTCTCCAACCAACTCTATTTGTCATGGACCCGGAAGACAGTTTACTCCAAGTTGACAACTGTGGCTTCTCTTTGATTATCTTCTGCTCATGCTCTGTGAGCCCCTTTGTCTTCACTAGCCTGAGATGCTAGCTATAGGATGTCAGACACTTTCAGTAGCTTAAATGATGGAGCCTCATTTAGAAGAACATGTTCATTAGCAGAGTTGATGTCTGGTGAGGTATTTCTCCCTGGGTTGTATATATAGTCACCATTTTTGTACCATTACATGGGAAGGCAGGGAGAATGAGAACAGGAATGGAGGAAAGAGAAATGAAGAGAGAGAAGAGAGGAGAGAAAGAAGGAAGACAGAGAGACAAAGGACAGAGATACAGTGAGCTCTTCATTCATATGAAGAGGTGATCCTATGAGATTAGACCACACTCTGGTGATTTCATTTAACCTCAATTTCATGAAAGCCTCATTCCCAAAAACAATGGCATGGAAGCTAGGATTCCACCATGGGAGTTTGGGTGCCAGAACACAACTCAATGCACTGCAGCCTTGTATAATGGCATCAAGATTTCATTAGCACCTTGCCAGTTGCCTAAAGTACAGTAAGTGTACTCAGAATGTAGACCAGAACTACTGACAGCTGACCAAGTCATTCCGAGAAGTCATGAGCTCAGCTGAGACAGCATGGATCTCAGTGTGAGCACAGACCTTCAGACAGCATGGATCTCAGTGTGAGCACAGACCTTCCTGCAGGTGATGGCTTTCAGCTCACTTCTTTACGTTAAGAAACAGCACACCTTTCATGCTGTCCCACCATACACTGAAACCAGACTAGCTCCCAACTCACAAAACAGCAGCAAAATTTAGCTAATCAACATTTTACTGCCATAATTAAACCATGCTCTTACAAATGAAATGTAACACTTAAAACCAGGTCCCAATTTCTCCAAGCTGCATTAATACACATAAACCATTACCTCAGACGGCCACATTCTTTTCACCATTTATTAGGGCCCGCAGCACACAAGCGAGGGCAATGGTTGTTAATTATCATAGAACTTGAAAAGCATGATTCCTTCTTTGCTCATATTTGTCCTATGCACTTCTAAGGGCTTCTGTATGAATGAGTTTCTGGTATTTCTCACTTGTGTGGCATCCCATCCTCCAAGGAACTGCTACCTAATGTGACTTATCCTTCAAGGGAAAGTGAGGAATTGGGACTTTGTCTTGTAGGGCAGGAGGATAATTAGAGTAAAATAGTTTATCTCTGCCTCAGAATGTTGAACAGCAGCTTCTGTGTCTGCTATGAATTCCACAGCTCAAGTGATGACAATTTCTCTCTCCCCAATCCCACCCACAGAGGTTTCCACCAGACCACCACCATAGTCTATTATTAGCCTATATAAGACCAGCAATATCTCAATGGAATTTTTGTAGGACTAAAAAAAATGCATACTTATATAATAGAGGTGGGAATTGATTTACATTGCTACAGTATGAGCTCTTAAGCAATACAATATTTTAGAAATATTTATTAGACCGAAAGGAAATTTTAAACAGAAAAAACTGAACTAACTGTACCACCTAGCAAGGTAAACCTAAAAGAGAAAAACAATACAGTTGGCCAAGTTCATATTCATCTGGGCTTTGGAATGTCGCATTCTTAGCCCCTTTGGTTCTTTGAAGTTAGACAGAATAGTATTTTCTATGAAGAATGACCAAAACAAAAAAGGATTTGGAGTAGTATGCCTAAGACCACAGACATATAAATTCTTATAGAAATGATGATGAATTAATTTGAAATTCATCAATAAATTGAAGATTCAATTCCTGTCCTGAAAATGTGATTTTCATAGAATTATGTAGTAAGGAAGGATCATTGAAATCCTCTTTTTAAATATCTTATATTATGAATGAAACTACCATCTCAGAGAAGAGAAATTAATTCTCTGCGTTTAATCTGTTATGGGTTCAGTAAAGAGTTGACTGATTGGAAAATAGTCTTGATTTATAGAGAGTGGATTCAGCTAGAGATCACATACGCCATTTAGAGAACAGGCAAGGTGCAGAGACCCTCTACACGTCAGGGAAGACGACGGTACTGTTAGCTACCTACAGAGGGGACATCAGTGATCGGCAACTCTGAAATTTGAAATCGTTCAAAGTGTTGAAGCTTTGGAGTATAGACATAATACCCCACGCCAAAACTCTCAGTGTGTAATTACTCCACATACAAGATTATAAAGATGTCTTTAGATTATGTGTCAGTGTGTAATTACTCCACACACAAGATTGTAAAGATGTCTTTAGATTATGTGCACAAGCTAGTCACAAACTGTAAATGAAATTTCTACTTAGATTGAACTCCCATTTCCAAGATATCTTACTATGTAGGTGTAAATATTCCAAAATCTCATTTTTCTAAACATTTTCAGTAAAAATACTCAGCATGGATTATGAACTGATGGCATATAACTGTCCATCTTCTCCATAATATACCTGTATTCTGCTACCAGGGCCCAAAAAACCACTATTAGAATCGTCTGTAGAGTTTTTTAAAATCTCTATTGAAAGATTCAGCTCTATGCACAAATTTTTATATATATTATTTTTATATTGGTGGCTAATCTTGGTCACAAACTTGACACCTGGAAACAAGAAGCGGTGAGTGAAGACTTACCTCCCTCAGATTGGCTTGTAGGCATACCTGTGGGGATATTTTCTCATGTAACTAATGTAGGAGTGCCTATCTGTACTGTGGGCAGTAGCAACCCTAATGTAGGCAGCTACATATGTCAGGTGGCTGAATACAAACCTAGGAACTTACAAACTCTGGCTCCTGCTTCCAGGTTTGTCTTAAGTTCTTACATGACTTCCCTCAAAGATGGACTGTGATCGGGAGGAGTAAGACAAAATAAATCCTGGAATGGACCAAACATTGCTTCTGGTGCATATTTAATCACAGAGACAGAAAGCAATCAATGTTTATAAAAATGGAACAGACAAATGCACTGCTTGAGAAAGACTGAGGAAGTTAAGGAGTTCCTGGTCTGTATTCCACCTGATTAAACCCTGAAGTCTCTTCCAAGAAGGGAATAATGCTGCTGGGCCTGAGTGTTTGAACGCTTGGTCCCTGCTCTGGGTTGCACTGTTGGTGAAGGTTTTAGACCCTTTAGGAAGTGGAGTCTTGCTAGAGGAATGAGTCACTTGGGGGTGGAACCTGAGATTTACCACTCAGCCATACTTCCTATTCACTCTTTGCTTTCAGACAGTGAATGCAATATGACCAGTAGACTGCCTGCCCCTGGGCTATGTCTTTCCTGCCATGGTGGACTGTATCCCCTGGAAATGTAAGCCATAGTAAATCTTTCATTTCTTGCCAGATCACCTATTGCTTTATTGAAAATACTAAGTAGTGAATGTGCTAAGGATGAGACCTGCTAAAGATTTTTGGAGCATTTGAGGGCTGGGTAGCAAAAATGGAAACCGAGTCAGAGGTAGTAGAGATCACCTTATTGATCACTCAAGTAGATTCATGGATAGCTTGTGCTTATGGGAAATATTAAACTCACTCTGACCAATCAAGCACACAAGATAGTCATTGGTAAATAAAAATGGCAAATGTACTGAAAAAAAAAAAAAAAGAAAAACAACATTAATTTGGGGTCAAAAGGGACAGAGAGTTTACGTGGATCATTCTGTTAACTGAAAATATTGAGCAAGGTCCTGAAATGTAAGCAACAGTCTCTTTTTAAGTAAAACAAGGAGACTGCCAGTTCTCTGAGACTGTTAAAGATACCATGTCTGGTAAATGGTAAATATTCATATAGAGCCTGGCGGTGGGGTTACGGCTCAGGCAGTAAAGCACTTGCTATGCAAGTATGAGGAACTTAACTGAGATCCCTGAATCTATCTAAAAATCTGGGCACAACGCAACCCCAGTATTGAGGGGCAAAGACAGAAGAAGCCTTGAACTCTGGAGCCAACTAGCCTACCCCCATTGATGAAGTCCAGGTCACTGAGAAACACTATCTCAAAAACTAAGGTGGAGAAGACCAGAAGATGACACCCCATGTAGGTCTATGGGCTCTATCATGTGCACATGCACACAAACATGTACACACACACATGTACAAGTACACATATGAAGAACAAAACATAGTAAGCAAAATAAAAGGCATAATGTTAATGAGAAAAAAGGGAGTGTTTTATATGTTATATTGTTTGAGTGTTAAAATAGTAAATGAATCTCCCTCGGTTTTCAGATTCTAGCCAGACAAAAGTCATCTCGGGATGGGGCATCTATAAGCTTGCTTATCTACTTCTACTGTATGTTTATGCCTAGACTTCTCCTGTTGGTCAGCAAGAAACAAGGCAGGGGATTTGGAAAGAAGATGGTAGCTGCATCAATAGATCAGAGTCAGAAGGGTTTTGAGGCTACAATTCAGGAAACCACCTGTACTTCATTTCCCCTCTCTTATCCATAGTGCAAAATTCCCTTCATGCAGCAAGGGGCCTCATATACTGAGACCATAAATAGAAATCTCACAGTAACTTGGTAGTTATCATTTATAAACTTCTAAGTTTATTTGTTAATCTTTTGCTTGGATAATTTGCTATATTTTGGTAACTGATAACTAACCATGGCATCCTATCACCAATAAGTTGAGCCAAGCAGTTGCCATTGGCAACCTGAAATTCTAATGTAGAAACTGAAACATGAGGATGGCATTGCTCTGAGGGTCATGACCTCTGGAAAGCCTTGTTCAGGTGTGTATTTCTACTTCCCATAGCTACAAAGCTCCCACAAACTACTCAAGGGAGTATTGCAGTATCGTGGAAGGCTGGCAGTTCTCACTGTGTAGGAATGAGGCTAAGGAGATGACCATACTGACTCTAAATGAGAATAATAAAAGTTTTAAAGATACATGTTCATTTCCTAGTGCTGTGATTTTTGTCATGCTAAAAACAATTTAGTCAAAAATGATATTTAATATTTACATTTCACCCAACAAGGGGAAATAGTGTGGAAGTCAAATCTAATGTGTGTGACTGTCTGTATGTGCATGTGCATTTGTGTGTGTGTGTGTGTGTGTGTGTGTGCTGGACATGCCTGTAGAGAATTATCTTATTGGGTTTATTGTGGTGGGAAGACCTGTCTACTGTGGTTGGCACTGTTCCCTTTACTGAGATCATGGAGTACACATATATGTATATGTGTATGTGTATATATGCTATGAGCTGAGCATAGGCATTCAGCCCCTTCTACTTCTTGATTATGAATGCAGTATGACTTTAAAGTCCTGATTATCTACCTTAAACTCCTCCTGCTGTGACCCTTCCACTCTGATGGAAGATCGCTACAAAATACCAGCCCAAATAAGCCCAATGTATCTTAAATTGCTTTTCCAAGACACTTTATGTCAGCAACAGAAAAAATACCTAAGACATCTAGGATAGCTTCAAAGGAACTCTGTGTAATTGAACATTCAGATGTGACTGCAGGTTGAATGTTGTGATAAAAATCTTAGAATTGCTCGGGTTTCATACATATGGTTTTAGAATACTATAATATTTGCATTGCATTATGGAATACTGGGCATAAGAGGATGCAAGAAACTCATTTATGATATATATGCATGTATGTATATACATGCATTAAATTATGTGCTTGAAACAAGTTTCATGATGTAGGTCTTTCTACTTATGACATAGCATCTACATGCAAAACAAAAGTTTACCTTTTGGAACATTGCAGGCTTTGAGGTTTAGAAACCAGAGATGCTGTTACTATTAGCGTAAATCATCAATTTGACCCAATCTACAATCACCTGACAATAGAGTCTCAAATAGAGACTGTCTAGATTGGCCTTTGGTCAAGTCTGTTGGTGATTATCTTAATTAAAGTGAGAAGACCTGCCCACTGTGGCTGGTACCATTCCCTAGGCAGGGGATCCTGAACTGTGTATTTGGGAAAAGCCAGCTGAACAGAAATATGTAGGCATTAATTCTTTGCATTCTGTTTCTTGACTATGGATACAAATATGGCCAGCTGCCTCTACTTCCTGCTGCTGGAACTTAAAACCTGTCTTCTCTAAGTTGTTTTATCATCCCCACAGAAGCAGAACTAAGACACCTGCTCAGTGTGTCCTGTAGTTTATGGTTGCCAGTATCACTAGCAAACACATTCAGTCCTCCTCACTTTTGTCACTCCCTCCTCCTAAAGCTGATAACATGTTATTACAGGTTGAGCTTATCTATCGTTCCACGTCCATCCATCAGCCTAGCAAGCCGGACTGTTACCTGAACCTCATTTAAGAAATTAGGAGTCTCCATTTGTCTCTCAAAAATCTATTGGGAAATATACATACCAGCTCCCCTGGGAATCTCAGCAGAGACCAACTTGGACCACTGTCTTCTCTTGAGCTTCTGAGATGCTCCATTCCATACTCAGTTTCCATCACTCTTATAACTGTGAATTTAATCATTATCTAGACAAGAACCATATTCATCCATCTGTCTCTCTACATGTAAAATAATTCTAATGGCAAAAATAAATATATTATGTACCATAGCATTTCAAGGATATAGAGACCAGCGTGGTAGCTCACATAGCAATCCCAGAACTCAGGAGGCAGAACCATGAACTAGAAGGAGGCCTAGTCTCAAAAAATATCAAACAATACCACCAGTTAAAGAAGATAAAAGAAAGAATAAAATAGCTTATTATTTATAGTTTTATTAGCAAAAATAATTATTGGTATTACAATGCTAATATTGGGAATTTAAAATGAAGCCATGCACCCTCTTTGCTCTTTTGTTTCTATGCTTAAATGAATTGTACTCATTGGTGACCCCACCTACATGTCAGAACGCATGCTTGCTTTTGGTTGGCTTGCCTCATTCCTTTAGTTTGGCTTTGGCTCATTGAATCTTTTGACTGCTGACCTCATAGATTCCTTGAGCACTGTCTGGCTCTGTCCCCCTGTTCCAAGCCTGCAGGGGAAGGTGAATTGTTCTGTAGCTTGTGGTTATCCTGTCAGCCTGAAGAGGTGTTCTACTATGACTTCAAAATATCGTTGGCATTGAGTGTTTCTTCGTGTGTGTGTGTATGTGTGTGTGTGTGTGTGTGTGTGTGTGTGTGTGTGTGTGTATACACTTTGAGTTATATCACAGTGGTAGATGCTCTGGCTAGTATGAGTGAGACCCTGGGTTCTAACCCCAGCACTGGGAAAAGAAAAAAAAAAGAAAATACCAATTATTATTTCATATAAATCTTGTACAAAATCTGTGAAAATCTTGTACAAAATCTTGTACAAAGAGGCTCATAAGTATATGTGTGTGCATGTATGTGTGCAGATGTGTCTTTATTTGTGTGCATGCACATATATGTATATATGTGTTTATGTGTGTACTCATGTGCATGTGTGGGTGCACATATGTGTCTGCACATGTGTGTGTACATGTGTGAGTGTATATGTATATGTGTGGTATATGCATGTGCATGTAAATTTTCACCACCACCGTGCTCAGGCAGAGAAGTACCTCTGGTGTATTTTTCTATTTTTCTCTGCCTTTGCCACCTCCCCTCACATTTTCATTTTACACAGAGTCTCCCTGGGTAACCTGGCTGACATGGAACTCTATTTATGAAGGCCAATCTGGCCTTGATCTCATGGAGGTCCTCCAGCCTCTGCCTCCTAGGTGTTGGAATTAAAGGCATGCACCACCATACCTCATCAAGGTGATGTTTTCCAAAGTCACCATCATGTCCATCTCCCAAGCTCTTCTTTTGTACCCTTGCTTTGGGGTTGTGATTGTTTGAATTTGCTTCAAGAATGAAAGGGAGATAGGTATAACACAGACCTAAGATCATAGTTATTAAATATTTGCGTAACAATGACCTAATGGCCCTGATTAACATATGTACTTGGGAGAATATCTTATTCTAATAAAAACTAATTGCAACATATGATTCTGGGCCAGACCCCAACCTAGGAGCAATTACTGTAAGAACTTTAGTAAGAAAATTGATGAAATGTGCACAAGCATTGCAGACCAACTCTTAAGTGTGAAAACAAAACTCTTGATTTGGGCAATGTTTTTCTTTAAGCATAGAAGCAAGTCTTTATTGTTAAGGAATGTGCATATAGAGATTTTGAGGCCAATGGGGAAGACTTCCACACCTAGACTCAAATGATGGAAATAATAACAAAGGTAGAGAACCAGCGCCCTTGAAATGGCTCAGCAGATAAAGATGTTTACCACCAAGCCTGTGGACACAAGGTCTAGTCTTGGAATCACATGGTAAAAGGAGAGAATTGACTCCCCAAGTTGTCTTCTGGTCACAAATTCACCATAGCACATTCCCTGCTACACAAGAATAAATAAGTGGGATTTTAAAACAGAAAAAGATCATGAAACTGTATTAGAAAGTAGTAAGAGGATAACAATAATCGGTGTATTTGTTGAAAGGATACTAGATAGTAAGTTGAGTTTTCAGTTAGTATACAAATAAATCTGTTCTATTTGTGACATTTCATACACTTGTTTTATTATACTTTGTTCTTCTTTGATCTCACCCCACCCCATGGGCCTTTTGAAGCCTTATGGGTTCAAATTATTTCAACATAAAAATTAAAATTTACAAGATAGCATCCTAATAAACTTAAGCCAAAAAAAAAATGAAAAGGAGACTATTTTGGAGTATAGTATGACCTTACCCCCTGAAATTATGTTAAGCACATAGCATTGTTATTAAAAACTCTTAGAAGTAAAATTAACTCTTCTCATCCTCTCCTCCCCCCATCCCTGCTTCCCTCCTTCCTTCTATCCCTGTCTCCTTACCTTCCTTCTTCCCTCCATCCCTCTATTTCTTCTCCTTTTCTTTTCATCAAAAGTTGCCTTGTCTAAGACAACCATGTGTCACTTAGGATCCAGCCCTAATCTCTATTGCTGGGAACTATAAGAACTCTGTCTGAGTCTCTTTTCTCCTGAATGTATACAAAAACTCATTGGTGAAATCATGAGCAAATTCTTAATTTCTTTCAGTCGAAACAGATAACAGAAAGTCCAGCTCAAGTTTCTGTCCTTATAAAGTTTATTCTGAAAGGGGAATCAGACTGAAACACACATACATGCTCTCTCTCTCTCTCTCTCTCTCTCTCTCTCTCTCTCTCTCTCACACACACACACACACACACACACACACACACACACACACACACACCAAACACACTCACATATATGCACACACACACATACAAATGCATACCACATACACATACACATACCACTCACACACACAAGCACACAGCACGCATGCACACACATACACACAAACATAAGCACACAACATATATACAAACTACACACATGTGCACACAAAACCATACCACACCACACACTCACACACAGGCACACACACCATACAGACATACTACACACTATACACATGCACACACCATACCACATACTTGCTCATAGCACACACACCATATACACACACCCTACACACATTACACACACACACACATACACACACATAGGTATACACATCCTACACACACACACACACACACACACACACTCCTACCCGTCAGCCCCAGACTGCAGACAGTTCCTCTTTTGTTAGGACTGCTATCATATGTACAGTTTATGGTTCCCTGTCACATAGCAACATTTTCTATGTGCGCAGTAACAACATCTAAAATGACATAATAAAAAAAGAATTATCTGTGATTAGAAGTGAACTGTGAAAATGACTCCAGTTGGTGCCAAAAATCAAGGGAGTTTATTATTTCAGTAGCTGCCGTGGAAACCCCTCTGGGTGCCTAGAAACCCTGCCTTATGAGCTTCCCACCCATCCTCCTCACTGACATGGTAATGGGCTTTGTTAAATTCAAAGACAGTTACGTCAGCAATCTGGGGCCTCTTGTGGGTTTTTCAGGCCTATAAAGCACACAATTATGTCCAAATATTGGCCTGAAAAATTAGTAAGCTATAAGGCTTGTGTTATTTTAGCCAAGCCTTTACAGGAGTGAAAAGAAACCTGGGGACCCTAAAGTTCAGTGCTCTCATTGTTGTTTCTACTTGACTTTTTGGTGGGCTTATTCTGACCTGGCTTGTCATACTTTGTTTTGTTTACTTCATTTTATATACATATAAGTGTGTATATTAAAAGTGTACATGTTACTTATAATTCTGTTTGAATATATTACTGAACATATCATATAATATTGCAGACATTATAGTATATAATAATGCATATATTATATATAATGCATATTTTGTATTAATTTCTTATTTGATACCCAAGAAATATTTGGCACACATTAATGAACATTATTATGATGCTAATGTATTTGTAGATGCTTCTTCATTTTCTTGCTTAGCACTACATGGTTAAGTAGGAGTCTAGAATTTTCTTCTATTTCAGGGAACCTTCTCTGAGAATGTCCTGTGCTAGACCTTGCTTCTGAGCACTCTGCCTACCTAAGACTCCATATGTGGAGTGGGGTTCAGTGTTGACATAGAGGATACAGCTTTAGCTGACCCTGAAGGAATGCTGCAGTTGACGAAATACCTCAGAGGGTGGAGCATTTGTTGTGGAAGAATAAAGCCCTGAGTTCAATCCCCAGCACCCATGTCAAAATCACGGCATGCTAGTATGTTCTTATAACTCCAGTAGAGAGGTAGGTACCTACCTGGCAAGCCATCTTGCCAGCATGGGCAATGGCAAGCCAACAAGAAAGCTTATCTTAAAAATGAAGGTGAATGGTGATTGAGAAGTGACAGCACAGGTTATCCTCTGGCTTTCTTGTGCACTCACAGACATGCATGCACTCAAGCATACCAGAACACACACACACACATACACACGCACACACACACACATACACATGCACACACACACACACACACACACACACACACACACAGAGAGAGAGAGAGAGAGAGAGAGAGAGAGAGAGTAATACCCTTAATTTTCTGAGTTATATCAACAATGAATTAAATCAAGAGGCATGGAATTCAACACTCAGACTTAAGAACACACTGATCTGCATGAAGATGGCTAAATTCCTAAGTCTTGTTTTCTTTATCAGGGTAACATAAAGGCTAATATTGGTACTTGAAAACACAAAGCATTGAAAACAAATCAAACTCTAACATATCCCAGGGCCTTGTGAGCTATAAAATTCTCCACCAAGTAACTGGTCACCTGGAGGTCCTCCAGTAGGAGGTCTGGAGACCAACACAATTGCAGCCACTGAATCCAATGCAATGTATTGCTAATGGTGACTATCATTCATATTTATGTGATGGAAGCTGCAGGGGGCCAGACTCCAAAGTTCTTCATAATATTATTCATCAAGTAGGAAGATAATTATTGCTAGGTATTGGGAAGCATAATTGTGAATAAAACTATGCTTATATTAGGTTACTTGTATTTTGGTAGGGCCCTTTTCACTAGATCTTCAAACTGCTAATATTTAATGTTCATTATTTAATTCCCACAAGCATTAATAAAGGGTTCCAAAGGTCAGAACCCAAGAGAGAAGAGGAGGATTTGTTGAATAAAGTTATTTACATAGCTAATCAGGAGCATAAACCCAAGAGGGATGCAAATCACCTTGTTTCCAGAGAGAGAGAACAGTAGAATAGTCTTTGGCTGCCGTTCACACCCTGGAGATAAACAAAGATTTGACTTTCTTCCGCTGGCTTCTCTTGTGTATGTGATCTTATTTGGTTTCAGCTTTCAAGTTTATAGAAATAATCTTCTGGGTGAAGCAAGGTCAAAACAGCAACCTAGGGTTTAACTGCTGATCAAGCAAACAGGATGTCCCACTATTTCCCCAAAGCCATAAACCATCAGTTAATGGTGTCGTTCCCACCCATAATACCCTCGTGGACCAACAGGAAGCGTCCCTTCCTTAGCTATCCCTCTGTAGAAGACTCTATTGCTTTAAATAGCATAAAACTGGTCATGTCAGAATTTGTTTCTCCATCTCAGGGAAGGAAAGCTTAGAGGATGAGACTCAGAGTCTTGCCAAATATCTTGTGAATTCATTCACTTATCTGCCATAAAAAAAAAAAAAAAAAAAAACATTTTTAAAGCTCCCTATGCTAGAATTTAGGGGAACTTGGTTCTAGTTTAGTGCCTGCCTCTGTGTGATGGGATGCACATCATTTCAAATTGATAGCTGGAATTCTAAGGGATGTGGTATAAATCCTGAAAGACTTTTCTATAACTTCCCCACTTGCAAAATATTGTGCTCCTTAGCATATAAAGTATATTGCAGCAGCAGAACATAACTGTAACCCCACCACTCAAGAAGCTGACACAGGATAATCAAGAATTCAAAACCAGTCTGAGCTAGATATCTCTAATCAAAACCAAATAAATAAACAGAAGCCATCACCAGCAACATCTAAAAATACACCACCAAATAAACATTCTTAAGAGCAAGAGGAAAGTCACAAGACCTCAAGCAAAAGCTGCTCTGAAGAACAGATAAGATCTTCCGAGGATTTCTTGTGAAATACTTAAGAAATGTGAACTTTCTGCAGGTGAACACTTTCCCATAATGCTTTGCAAATGGTTGACACTTCTTCACCAGCTAAGCATTAATGACTATTTCCTCAGAAGTTATGATGGGTTCATGTTGGGTCACACATTCAAAGGTGTCCCTATTACTACATAGCAACTTTAGCTAACTATTCCATCCTACCAAATCAAAGGAAAGGAAAAAAAGCGAACAAGCAACCAAACCACATTTTTGGTAGGTTTTAACTTAGGATCAATGACCTATCTAGCCAAAGGTTCTCAGCCTGGTAACAGTATCATGCATGGCTTCCATCTTTTAAGTAGGCCTTAAATCCAATCACAGAGTAGTTGGTTATTCCCATAATATTTGTGCCTTGGTTCCATTCATGGGCATGGCTTTCCAGGCCAATCATTGCTGTAGCTTTATGAAATTCTTAGGGAAATGGATGGATCT
>NW_022196911.1:108632056-108649556 GCF_008632895.1 Mastomys coucha
TTTTTGAGGGGAAACTAGGAATGGAGAAATTTACATGTAAATAAAGAAAATATCTAATAAAAAAAAAAAGATGGGTAAGACCAATGATTAGTTTTCTTCTCTTGTAGCAGGTGTAGCATCCACCATCACTATGAAATCTAGTCAGAAGAGATAAGTCTTTGAGGTCAGTAGGACCACCCTAAAGCAATCCCTAAGGATTTATTGTTACATCCAATGAATCCCTCATCTTTCAGTCCTCATCAACGACATTTATTCTTGTAGTAGACGGTGCTTAACAAAGGATACCCATAACTCATTAACAAGAAGAGAATGGGAGAGGCAGAGTGCTCAGCCTTATAACTTCATCCCTCCTCATAAGGTTCAAGGATCATTGTAGAAGAGAGATTGGAAAGATGTAAGAGCCAGAGGCAGTCGATCCAAGAAAAGAGTGTTTTATGAACAGGTGCCCATATAAACGCACAGTGGTTGTCACGGCATGCATGAGACCTGTACAAGCTCAAGCCAGCAAAAGCCTACCACAAAGTCCCACCCCTCACAGAGGAGCTATTTGCAGTTCATAGTTGCTGGGAGAGGATAAGTCAACTTTCTTTCTTTAAGGGCGTAGCCATTGGTAGGTTGACCACACTTCATGGATTGATCCCACACCCAAGAGTATTTGAAGGACACAAATTGGATTTGATGCATGAGAGAAAGAAAGAGAAAGACACACACACACACACACACACACACAGCTGCATGGGTAGAAGTCAGCTCTCTCATTCTACCAAGTGGATTCTATTAACTACTCAGGTCACCTGGCTTTACTTTCTGAGTCAACTCACTCACTGTCTTAGATAAAATCACCTTGCTTATATTCTGCTCTTACTCTTAACTGCACATATATATATATATATGTGTGTGTATATATATATATATAATTATATATATAATTATATATATATAATTAATATGTATGCATATACATATATACATTTATATGCATTCTAATTTCTGTCTTTCTAAGATGAAGGGTTTTCTTTATTTGTATCCTGACTTGCCTGAGGCCCACATTCACTTTTTTGCTACAGATCTTCTCTAACTCTTTTAAAATCTAGACACCTTTCTACTTCTTTCATTCAAATTACCATAAAATAATCTTCTATACGTGTTTAATACATTCCAGCCAATACGCTTGCAAAGGTTGCTAAGAAAAGTCAAGACACTTGTGAGTCCATGTATTGCCAACGTGACATCCCAGCTTGACCTGTGCTTGATAGCCACTAAATATCTGTCCTTCAGCCTTCTCCATTCATAGCCTTTATATGAGATATTCTAAATTTATTGTTTCAGTAAATGCATAGCACTGTTCTCTGCAAAATCCATTATATGGGTTTTGGTAAAGCATACTTACTTTGAGCTGTTTTAGGGACAGTACAAAAATATAGAAATGATGTACCTTTATATATTTACTTTATTGTCTTTTATTGTTGTCAGGGGTATGAACTCATGCTATGGTATCTATGTGCTAACCAACAGTACTTGAAGGAAGTCAGATGACTTTCTTGAGTCAGTTTTCCCTTTCCACCTTTACTTTGGCTCTAGGAATGAAATTTAGGTGTCAATCAATAACAAGACCCTATGCCCACTGGTCACTCTTACTGGCCCCAGAAGTGCTGTCTTCTTGGTCTCACTGAGAAGGAGCTCACAGCCTAACAAAGTACTTCTTTAGTCTTTTCATCATAAGAAGACATGTCTACCTTAAAACTCATTATAACACTAACACAAAGGAAACGTCAATCTATGCCATTTTAATGAAAATATATTTTCAAAAGGAGATTCAATATTGTCTATGCCTACGGTTTAATTCTGAGATGAGATAAAAGGAAAGAAATAATAAGAACGCTGACCCTTGTGAATGAACCATCACCCACACACATATGTATACATTTAATTGGTTCCATGATTTATACAGTGTGCTTGCCACTCTTTTCCACACACTCATATTATTACAATATTAATCATTTTCCATGGTCAATTATAGAGGATTAGAGCAGAGTGCTGTTATGACCATGGGCAATATGACATCACATAGAAGTGGGCTCTGTACTGTGTTTCCTCCCACTTCCACCTCAAGTTACTCTTATACCACAGTCAGATCCTCAGTCAAGAACCACACAGAAAAGCAAAATAATGAAATAGAAAAGAGTGGATCAGATCGTGTGAGAAAGCTCACAAAGAGTGAAAGTCTCTCATACCTATGTTGTGGTTCAAGATATCAGAACTTCTTAATTTTCAAATCACTAAATGAAGAAAGCAATATCCCATAATCCACCTTTGATGGCTCATCTTAGTTGTCAACTTGACTCCATCTGGAATAACCTGAACCCCAAGCTTCTGGTCATGCCTTTGAGGAATTTTCTTGAGCAGATAGTTGAAGTTAGGAAGACCCACCCTGAGTCTGGGCCATACCTTCTGGCAGTTCCTGTAGAAGGTCAGGGAATTTTGCCTGCTTTTTTGCACTTTCATCGACAAGTACCTCTAGCCTTTCACAATATTAAATAAAATTCTTCAAGATTCTAATATAGACAGAAGACCAACAGCTTTCCTAGAATCCTCTAGAACTTCATAACCAGATTAAGGCTGTTCACCTACCCTCAGAGACTATACAACTACCAAATTCTTCCCTTTCCATTATCAGGGAGAAAACATTTGGGCAATCCAGACCACAGCCTATAAGCCAGTTTAATAAAGCCTGTATATGTATACCATTCATTCCACTAGTTCTGTTTCTTTAGAGAACCCTGAGTAATATTACCAGCGTGGGGGCTGCAGAGACAGCTGCTTCAGGCCCTGGTTACTCTGTATTAGGAACATACATGCTATGGTCCAAGGACAAAGACACTGATTATAATTGACCTTCTCAAAATCCAATCACTCCCTCTGTGTTTCAGGGACCCCATGTGCTTCCATGATCAACTATGCAAGAAATAGCATTTCTAACTCACAGAGATCTTGTACAGAAGGACGGCACTTTGTATACACTCTATATAGTAAGAGTAGGATGCTACAGGAACAAAAGTAGAATCCACTCAGATTCTGAAAAGAGACTACTAAAAATCATGGGCAAATAAAGACTCCATCTCATTGTAAAAAGCCTGCCTATGACTGGAGAAATAGCTGTGTGGCTAAGCCTGTACTGTTCTTGCACTGTCTCCAGTGGACTCCACAGGTACCCACACACATGGACATTTACATACAGACATATACAATACACATAAATAAAATTAATCCCTTCAAAAATCTTTGGAAAGTTGCCTATGATCTTTGCTAAAATAGAAGCACTGAATATATATAGAAATGGTTTTAGACAGAAAAACTGTTGAGCATGAATATTGTACACAACAAAGTCATCTCCTGAAGCAATTGAAGCAGAAGCCTTGATTGGATCCAATTGTATTTTATTCAATGTTTGGCTTCGCCCTATCTCCTTCCTTCCTTTCAAATCAATCAACAAACCTCTTCCTGGTCTATATTCTTGATGTTTTCTTACTCATACTTTAAAAATATTTCACTTTCAATCTCCTACTGCTATTCTGTGAATTCCTTGGAAGAAAATAAATTCAGTAAATTCTCTGGAGGTGTTTCTAAAGATTTAAAATTCTTAACGTCATTAATTCACTCATTTTTTCACCCATATTGATTCCAGGACTTACCTGGTTTGAGCCCTGGGTTAAAAGAAAAGAAATCAAGGTTTGCCTCTTGGTTTGGAAAAATCACAATTGATGCCAGAGAAGCAGCATAGACAAAAGATACTGCCAAAAAATGAGAGGAAAAAAATGAGAGGAAATCCCAGGCTGGGAGTCACAAAAGAGCAGAAACAGTGTGAGAAGAGGTGACCAAATGAATGTTTGTTGTTGTTGTTGTTGTTGTTTTAAGTTTCTTGCCTATGTTCAGTTAACAAAGACAGAGGGTTCACAGTATTGCAGGTACAGCAGGCAGAAGACTCTGTAGGAAACAGTGAGTGCTCAAAGCCACCAACAGATACAACATGTGGAGAATTGTATAGGGCACAGTGAGTACCCAAAGCCATGGGACAGACAGCTTTTCAAATTATCTCTGTGGAACCAAGAGCTAGTTAAGATATTTGCTCACATTTTTTTTTTACTTCTGTCTAGTTATCACAGATTACTTTTAAAACTAAAGAATAGGGCTATACAATTCAACCACCCTGTTTTGCATATCACAAAAATATTTGGTGTGGGCCACTCTATTTTGTATCTGTTACAAAGTCATACCTTTGGTTTCTTCCCTGAATCGTCTATTCACATTGTGTGTGTGTGTGTGTGTGTGTGTGTGTGTGTGTGTGTGTGTGTGTGTGTGTGATATTTTTACCCCCAGTAAGTGACCAATGGCCTCCTGCTCTGACATAACTATTCTGCTCTTGACTAAATAGAGCATGTGGTTAGCTTGTTTCCATGAAAATAAATTTGATACAATATTCATGATATATATACACACACACTCATATATATATGTATATGTGTATATACATATATATATATAATATAATTCTCACATAAGCGTGATTCAGGGGGCTGAGGGGACTGTCAGAATGGAATCCATGAATCTCAGTAGCATCTTTTAGAAGCTTCAAAATCCCTGAAGCTTTGGTCCCACACACTTGCAGGAGCACTCGGTGAAGATGGCCATCTTGAAAGGCACTAGCCAAGGAGTCACTGCTGTCTTGATGTATTAGGAATTCATGGAGTTTTCTAGCCTGTGCTAAGTGCCGTGGAAAGAGAAGGCAGAAACTATAACCCCCAGGTCATAAACTTTTCACCAGAAAGCAACTCATCCTGCTTTCCAATTTCAAGCTCCAGTTGATTAACCTGCATATCTGCTGAGTGTTTTCAAGTACTGGTTAAACTACGGATACTCACAGCCTCTGTATTTCAGAGTGGCGTGCCACCATGTTCCCTCACAGTTGGAGACGAAAGGAACAGTGCTTTTCAGAATAACTCAACTCAGAGGTGGATCCCAAACTGAAACTTAGATACGTCCTTGTAGTGTGTCTGTCAAAATCAGGACGCAGTATTTTTGTTATGAATCCATGACAACTCAATCATTTGAGATATTTGTATGCTACATCTTCCTGGTTCGTATCCCATTCCATGCCATTCCACAGAGTTAGTAACTTCATGATCATCATGACTTTAAGAAATACACTGAGTGAAATTAAAATGTGTTTGTGGTAGTAAGGGCAAGAATTGTGCTCACACAGTGGCTGGAAAGAGACACTGTGATCATAATGCTTAGAGCCTGCATTTAGCCTGGCATCAAGTAGTATGTGTTGAGTGGAATTGAAGATCATCATATTAAGCTAAGTAAGCCAGACACAGAAAAAGATGTCTATCTCATTATTCCTTTCTTATGTGTAGAACCTAGGTGAAACATATATGAAAAGAGAAAGGGAGCTATTGAGAGGAAGGGGAGGGATGAGAAGACAGGAGACAATAACGAAGAGGAAAAATGGTGATCAAAGTACATGTCATGTTTGAACAAAAATGTAATTATGTAACCCAAGATTTTTTTCTTTTTTTTATTAGATGTTTTCTTTATTTACAATATCTCCTTTCCCAGATTCCCCTCCAAAAAAGCAAGAAAGAAAAGAAAAAAAGAAAAGAAAAAAAATAAAACAAACCACTGTTCCCTACCCCCTCCCCCTGCTCACCACCTCACCCCCTCCTGTTTACCAGGATTTTATACAACAAATACAGCCTAATGAAATGCTTGCTGGTTTTTTTCCCCTGCTACAAACAGAAGGAGAGATGAAGAGAAAAGACTTACTATTTATAAAACTCTTCCTGACAGAACTGCCTCTTGTACCATAAACAAAGCATTCGTACACAGAAAGACAGACAGTCAACCTTGCCGATTGCCTTTTCCCGGTGCCCGAACATGTTCACCCTGATCATTGCTCAGGGCCTCTCACAGACCATCTCTCTGACCTTGGCTTTGTGATACCATAAGATCAAAGCCTCCCTGGCTTGGGAGTAACCTTTCTGCTCAGTTTATTGAAGCACTTCGGGCCGGATATTTTCCCGTCATTTAGCAGTAAAATTGGGTGATTTCTACAGAAACCAATGTCCAGAGCTTGCGCCACAGATTTTCAATATTATACTAAACAGAAAAATAGTACAAGCAGGGACTTTATGGCCTGAGCCAGTGGAACAACATTTATGAGGCGTTCCCAAGTGAAACACACACCAATCAGTCTTCAGTCCCAGGCTTAGCCCAGCCTAATAGAATTCTATCTCTCTCTGCATCATTTATGGGACCCCTCTTGGCCTTCTAGTGTTGTCTGAGCATTGAAAATGTATGCTATAAATCTTTTCTGATCTTTTAAAAGAAGAATTTGATTGTCTCTAGGGAGACAGTCATTGGGTCTGCCCTGTCTGGGGTGACCCGAGGTGATGGAGTTGGGAATTGAGTTCCTATTTACCCACAGAATACAGACACACTTTTTGGGAAAAAAAAAAAAGAGTCTCCTCAACCACAATATAGATAGTTTTTCCCATCAGTAACCTTAAGTCAAGTTTCAGTACTGGAGAAATTTAATCTTCAACAGAATGGAAGCTAATCACATGGTGAGCTTTCTTCTTTCTTCCTTTCTGCTACCAAACTCATCTCCACTGCCAGGGCCTCTACAGTACATGTGCTTAAAACTTGCCTTGGTCTGTCTTGTGGTGTTATTCCCTAGTCTTTTTGTAGGTATCATTTTCCCCCACTGATTAACATGGTTTCTGAGTCTCCAATTCAAGTTTATGATCAACCCCCTTTTGTGTTCCCACATACCTACTGATAAGAAATACATTGTCAACGTGAGTTGACTAAATGAATGGATGAAGTTGGACTTAAAATTATGTCACTGATGAATTCTTTCCTTAAGAATAACACTAGGTTTAGGCATGGTATTCCACGCCTTTAATTCCAGCACAAAGAGTTAGAGTCAAGTAGGCCTCCATGAACTCAAGGCAAGACTAGTCTACTATTAAAGTGTTTCTAGGCCAGCCAGAGCTGCACAGTGAAGCCCTGATATTAAATAAATAAATAAATAAATAAATAAATAATAGAGGATCCTAAACCTCCCTCTCAACTTGCTATTTCTCCTTAGACAGTGTCACCTTTGCTCATCCTGTCCATAACCTTTTTCCTCCAGCATCTCTCCATTATCATGTGAACTTCCAGTATCCTGGGCGACCACCATGGCTGTCTATGCCTAAAAAGAAGGATGCTATTCTCTATCCCTCTCTTGTACATCATCATGGAGACATAGCTGCTCCTGGATATTGCCTTTTTAATGAGGTTTCATCGTGCCTAATGTATCTGTTTTATTTATGGAACTGACATTTATAAAAACTATCTGTTCCCTCTATGATTCTAAAATTGTACTTCAAGATATAGGAAAGTATTGAGTATTGCTCCCCGTGAATCCGTACTTTGTATTTGTCATCATGAAAGTGCACTATGCAGTCATCTGTGTTACATAGCTAGGTGCACTATGAATTACCAGCATGCTTGTTTGTTCACTTCATTTTTCACCACACACACACACACACACACACACACACACACACACCATACCACACCACATTCACACACATACTCAAACACACACCACACACATACCATATACACACACATACTCACACATAAGCACACTCACACACAACACATTCACACATACAACACACTCACACATACAACACACTCATACACTCTCACACACACTTACCATACACACACTCACATAGACATACCACATACACACCACACACATACCATATACACACACATACTCACACATAAGCACACTCACACATAACACACTCACACATACAACACACTCACACATACAACACACTCATACACTCTCACACACACTTACCATACACACACTCACATAGACATACCACACACACTCATACACACACACCACACAATGCACTCACACACACACACACACACACACACACTCATACACATAGCACACACACCAAACACAATACACACACATGCACACACATCTCTTTAAAGGTTTTCTTCACTGGGCAAAATGCCTACAGTAAGGGGAAGACATCAAAGCAATCTCTCTAAGACACTGCTAACAATGACAGGAGTTTTTTACAAGGTTTCATAGGGGGTGGTTATTTATTTTAATTGCCATAGTATATTGTTGCAACCATTCTGGGCATGCTTCAAGGAGAGAGAGAGAAGTGGGGCTTTCCAGGGAGTTCGGTTTTGTTAACTAAGACAGGTTCTGAATCAATCACTATGCCTACATCAAAGCAACTGAAAACCAGTGAGGTGTCAGCAAGCGACCTTCAGCTGGATTACCATAGGGGTGGGAGTGTGGCTCAGAGGCCACAGTCTCAGGAAAGGTGAGCAGAGAGAGAATTCTCTTCTAAACTTTTGAATTAACCTTTATTTCCAAATACGTGAAACTTAGTCACAGTTGAGCTAGGAGTCCCCAGAGTATGTGGCAAGAACTGTTTACTTACATTTCTGTCCCCTTGTATTACTCACCAGTTAAACCTATGGTTGAATATACTGCCACAAAATTTCTATGGGCAACCACTTCCACAACTATATTTATCATATCACATGTACACATATACATGCTTGCACGTATACATATATAAACACACAGGTATGCAGAGATATATAGACATACAGACACAAAGATACACACATAGATATATAAACACACACATATATGCACATATCAATGCAGACATATGCACATATATGCATATATATACACATGCATGTAAATATATATATACATATACATGAATACATATATTCATAAATACAAGTACACACAGGCACACACACATGCACACACACACACACAGAGGTACACACAGGCACACAACGAAGGGGAGTTTCTCCTGCTTCCTCTCTCATTTCCCCACAATCTGCAGTGAACAATGTGGAACCAGCAGTGATTCTAGAGCAGGAAAACATTTGTTCTCAGGGCGAAAGGAAGGAAAACGGATTGACAAGATGAGGCCTGAAGATCCGCTAAGACAATTGCTGATCTCAAGACGTATTGCAAGCACTACAAAGAAAAGCTCACAAGCTGAACTTACATTTATTTCTAGAATATTTCTCCCCTGAGGGAAGTTGGGGAGGGGGAATAGAGGAGGACATCATTAAAATGTGTTGTAGATATCTAGGAAAACTCAAAGAATAAATAGAAAATGTTATTAAAATTCAAATTACCAAACTTATTTTGAAAGTTATTGCACAAGCATATTCCACTTAGACTCTAAATATGGAATAGACTGGTGACAACTATGTTCATTTACAGAGCTAAATACTTAGGTGTGTATGCATGCATAAATACATGCATAGAAGCGAATTATCATGTTCTTGAGCATCCTGAGGCCAAAGAGTCCAAACAATATCTGGCTTGTACAACAGCAATAGCAACAATAACAGCAACAACATTAGTAGTAGTAGTAGTAGTAGTAGTAGTAGTAGTAGTAGTAGTAGTAGCAGCAGCAGCAGCAGTAGTAGTAGTAATAGAAGTAGCAGTAGTTTGACATAGGGTCTTCCTGTGTAGCTCTTGCAGGTCTGGAACTTGCTATGTACACAAGGTTGACCTTGAACTCACAGAGCTTCACCTGTCTCTGAAATTAAAGAGCTGAAATTAAAAGAGTGTACCACCACACCCAGCATCTTCAGTGTGTGCCCCACCTACATACAACTGCTTCTTCCTTGTTAAAAAGATGAAGATTTTCTAACAAGCTCCAAGCTTCCAAAGGATCTGCTCCCAGGTGTGGGCTACAAGCACACCAGGGATCCAAGCGTCTGAGACCTTGGTTTCCCTTCCGGTCTCAGCCTTGACACTGTTATTATCTTCTGACATCAGTAGTTGGCTTGGCACTGTTCAGCTCACACAGGAAAGAAAGAACACTGTGCTGGCCAGTGAGGTTTGTAAAGCAGGCTCCTAGACCTAAAGACATAGAAGAGCTGGTATGAGAGTGGAGAGTCACTTAAGCTGTGGCTTAAAATACCATTCAAATAATCATTGCAACCAGACACCTAACACACCCCATGTTCTAAGCCAAATACATAGGAAGATTTAAGTTGGTTCTTTTGTTTTCACTCTGTAACTATAGGCTCTTCTTTTGTAATTTATAGACAGCATGGACAAGATAAAAATTTCCTCCCTAGATATCCAAGAATAGAAGTTTATTTTTGTGGCTGTTGTCATTACATATTGTTGGCCCAGTTTCAAAGATTATGTTGTTACAGTCACGTGGTTTGGGTTGTTCGTGGTTTGTAGAACTGGGATTTTATGTAGTCCACATTGAACCCTAGCTCACTGTGAAGCTGAGAATGACCTTAAGCCCCTGAGCCTCCTTCCTCTACTTACCACATGCTGGAATCTCAGCTGGATGTCGCCATCTTACAGATGAAACCTGGAACGGAACACTGGTTCCCTATAGAGTCAGGTCCTGGGATATGGTAAAAACACCTTACATAGTAGCAGAAAGACATGCAGATACAGTAAACTGGGAGTGGGGGCTGTATGGTGGTCCTCATATAGAGTGATCCAAAGGGTCAGAGTCAGGGGACAAACACAGAGAACAAAAGAAAAGCTACAGAGATAGGGAAAAGCCACAAACCCCATGGAACAATTGGCTCATGGAGGCTTCTCCCAAGAACTTCCCAGGAGAAGAGAGTTTTGTCACATCTTCAATGTGGAATGCTGAGTTCTTGGAAATCTACAATATGACATTTCTGTTGTTATGTTACTAAGGTAATTAGTATATATTATATGTTAACATATACTAATTATATTATATTGTTATATAATTATATATTGAGGTAATTAGTTCAGCACTGGGCATACATAAATACATGAGTAATTTGTTTAGGTTGCTATTGTTTTATTTTTTATTAATTGTGTAGAGGAAAGTGTGGGGATGTGTGCCAAGACAAGAGTGTGGAGGTCAGAGGCCAACTTGCATCCGTCGGGCTTCTCCTTACTGTGTTGAGTTCCAGGATTGGAACTCAGGTCGTCATGCTTGGCATCTGCGACGGCTAATTTGATGTCAACTTGACAAGCTAAAGCCATCTTAGAGAAGGAAACACTTCCACCAGATCCAGTTGTGTTCAGGCCTGCGGGGCGTTTTCTTAATGCGTGATTGATGAGGAGGAACCACTCGTTGGGCATGGTATCCTCCCTGGACCAGTGGGTCCAGGGTTCTATAAGAAAGCAGACCGAAAGGGCCAAGAGCAATCTACTAAGCAGAAATGCCTCCCTCAACATGGCCTCTGCATCAGCTCCTGCCTATAGGTTCTTGCCCTTAGTGAGTTACTGCCCTCACTGCTTTTAATGATGAGCTGTTATATGGAACTGTGAATGGGATTAAACCCTTTCATCGTACATATGTATGAAATTTCAAGGACTACAGTTAAAATATTACTAACATTCAAATCACCAAGTTTATTTCTTTATGTGAAAAGTTATTATGTATGCATATTGCACTTACCCTCTAAGTATGTTACAGCGCTGTGACAGATATGTTCATTTACAGAGGTGCACACTTAGGTGTGCGTATATACATGCATGCCTACAAACATGCTTACAAACAAAGAATGTATCACTTTTTTGAGCATCTTGAGGCCAAAGAGTCAGAACAATATCTGGTGTCATCTTTTATCAAAGTGATTTGCATAACAACAACCATAATTATTTATATTATTATATATTCATATAATTATATTATATGTAATAATTAATCATAATCATAACCTGCCTCCCAAATTGCTTTTAGCCATGATGTTTTACTACAGCAATAGTAACGCTAACTAAGACAGAAGCAGATGTTCTTATCCCTTGAACTTGCCTACCCTGGAGATACATAAAAGTTCACACATTCAAAAAGCTTTGGCAGTAAATACATGCAGGATTCAGCTACATGTCTGAACTGCTTCACAAATTGTCTTGAGACTATTTCACTGCAAATATATTCTCTCCAGTTTTTTTCAGGACATAGTCTATATGCTTTAAATATATATAGCTTTAAGACATAAGATATATCTAATGTTAATCTTCATTGTCAACCTCATGGGCTGAGATCACAGCTGAGTAACATGGAAAAGCCAACTAAGCACCCGAATTCAGCTCTCCTCGCTTCCTGGCTGACCATAACCAGCTGTCTTCATTCTCCTGCTGTCGTGTCTTCTCTGCCAGGATGCACTTGACCCCTTCCAACCATGGGCCAAAGTAAGCCCCGTCCTCCTTTCAGTGGCATTTGACATGTGCTTTGGCAAAGAGTGAGAACAAGAACTAAAACCAAATTGTTCATGGTTCTTTTGTTTAAGATATCACCTGCAGAATGGCTGGGCAAGAAGAGCTTTATTTCCCTTTCTCAAAAGCAGCCGAAAGAGTCAGAGGCAGACATTTGCACCCAACCAATGGACAGAAGCAGCCGACCCCTGTTGTTGAATTAGGGAAGGCTGAAAGAAGCTGAGGAGAAGGACGATCCTGTAGGAGGACCAGCAGTCTCAATTAATCTGGACCCCCGAGATCTCTCAAACACTGGACTACTAAACAGACAGCATACACGAGCTGATATGAGGCCCCCAACACACATACAGTAGAGGACTTCCAGGTTTGTGTTCATTCAGAGATGATCCACCTAACCCTCAAGAGACTGGAGGCCCCAGGGAGTTTAGAGGTCAGGTAGGGTGGGGAATGAGGGCATCCACATGGAAACGGGGTTGGGGGGGGTTGGAGATGGAGACAGGGGGTTTGGAGACGAGGTGTGGGATGTGGAACAGTCAGAGGGTGGATCGGGGGAGGGCTGGCGGGAAATGGAATATGGAGTGTAAAAAAAATAAATTAATTTAATAAAAAAATAAATAAAATTTTAAAAAAATAGTCTCTGACCCCAGCCCAGAACAGTCGAGGAGGTGTGCCTGCCAGGTGTGCTGCACAGCGCATCCTTGTGGTCATCCTGGAGCACTGACCCTGAGTGTCAGTGCCATGGATCCAAACACTGTAAGACTTCCTCTGTGGCTTAAAAGCATGAGAGGCCTTCTCCTCCCAAGGTTGGTGTAAGTCCATCTGGGACACAGGTCGCTGTCCTCCCATTGGCTCATGTGTCTTATGTAGGCAACTGGGGTGTTTGTTGTTTGTTTTGCTTTTTATTAATTTATTTTTTCTAAAGCTGGTCTCCTGAGTTCTGACCCCTAGGTTACCATACAGACAAAAGCTGGCTCGGCTGCTGAAATCTCTGCCTCCATCCCAGAATTCTTCAGGTCCCTGAACCAATGCTAAAGGGGGCAAATAATCTCAAGGTCAACTTGGGCTGTGCCCTGGGGCACTGGTAAGAAAACAAAGCAGACACTGGGCATCTGTGTTTTCTAGAGACCTCAACAAATTCATTCCTGTCATGTTCAGGTTTCTATTTTGTAGGTAGGTCCTGGGGTTCAGTTTCAGGTAGAGATTAATCTCTACAACTTGTACTCTTCTGTCTTTCTTTTGTTTAAGATTTTTTATTTATTATTATAATTAAGTACACTGTAGCTGTCTTCAGATGCGCCAGAAAAGACTGAGTCAAATCTCATTACGGATAGTTGTGAGCCACCATGTGGTTGCTGGGATTTGAACTCAGGACCTTCAGTAGAGCAGTCTTACCTGCTGAGCCATCTCGCCAGCCCATACTCTGCTGTCTTAAAGACAAAAGCAAGCAAACAAACAAACAAACAGGTACGAGACTGTTTGTACTTTCCTGTTGTTGAATGAGAGAAAAGAAAATTCACAGGTCAAAATGCTGGCACTCAACGTTGAGGCTTTTGAGATATGACCAGTCCATTAGGATGGAGTTTTTATGAATGAAATTAGTCCCCATATAAAAAAGGACCTAAACCAACAGTGGGGGATGAGTGGTTAGCAAAACTTGTCATCAAGCCTAGCAACCTGAGCTGGATCCCTGGGACCTACACAGTGAAAGGAAAGTACGAACTACATACGTGCATACATACACACTCACGCACACACATGCATGACACTAGGTAATAAATAAATAAATAAATAAATGACAGTCTGCCACCAGTGCAGTGAGTCTTCATGCATTAAAAAGGTGTGCACCTGTAGGGGGCCATCCGGTAGCTGGCCAGCAGCCAAAAAACGAATGGGTTGTTTTTTGGAATGGGGTCAGGGACCTGGAAAGCCATATCTAAGTACCAGAACCGCGCAGAAGGTTCCTAAAAAAACTGGCCAAACACAGATGTGTATCAATCAGCCATCCTTCATTCAATCTCCTTTGTTACAAGTGAAACCAGGTAGCATAGGTAAGGCAAAACCCCTCCCCCAAGTTCGTCAGCATGTTGGCCCAATCAGCTGCTCCTTCAGTCTCTGGAGGAGGGACTTCCGGCATAACTCGAACTTGGAGAGAGGCGTGGTAATTAGCAGGAGGTGGGCAGAGAGGTGTGGTTATCTGAGAAGGGTGAGGTCTGAAGAATTAGAACTCGAACTAGAAGGAGGGTTACATGCATCTTTTTTTACATTTGCATATCATTAATTTTTCTTGCACATGCTCTGTCCTTGATATGTTGCCCTATTGGGGGTGGGTGACCCAGGCTTCTGCCCATTGGCTTATTTCATATGCTAATATATTTAAAATAAAAAGATATATCTATAAATGATTGCACATTTATATACATATATACACATGTGCAAATATATACATATATGCATATAAATATACATATACAAGCACATGTACATACACATACAGCATACACATATACTATATACATATACATATACATATGCATACATATATAATCTACATATGTTGATATACTTATCTATAATCTACACCTGTAGCTATACCCATTCATATATACATCATATACATACATATACATGCTCACATACACATTTATGTACACATATACATAAGCATACACATACACATACATATATGCATGCCTGGTGCCCCCAGAGGCCAGAAGAAAACATAGGATTCCTTGGGATTGGAATTACAGGCAGTTGCGAGCCACCATGTCGGTGCTGGGAATCAAATAATCACTTCTGTAAGAGCAGCCAGTGAGTGCTCTTAACTGCTGAGCCATCTCTCCATCTTCCTCATGTGTTAACCTTGATGCCTGCCTCTTTACCTTAGCACCCTGCTGCAAAAGTACATAAACACCCTAACATCGCATCTTTTTATTAAATCTTTGTGCTTAAGATGGGTCTGTGTGCTCTAACACTTCCATTTCAGGAAAGAACTGTTTTCACAAAGCAACTAAACAATTCAAGAAAATGCCTTCCCCATATGCAGGGCCTTCACACATGTCCTCCCAGGATGACCACGCTAAAAGAGTTTTCAAATAGATGGCTGCTCCCTCGGGGGATTTCTGATACAGCTCTTCAAACTTCCAGATTATATGGTCTAAAAATATGGTGACAAAGGGCAGGTATTTGAGGAATGACAGAAACAGGAAGAAACACAAAATGGGCAAGAGACATTAACTGTGTCCCCAGTGATGAGTGACTTCCAGAGGCCTAACCTGCGGTGACATCAAAGCATCCCCATGTGCTTTTGAAGGAGACTGTTTCTACTGGCCCAGATTTATTTTGAAATGTTATACTTAATGATAACAGCCGTCCTCCCCCTCACTGGTGACGAATTACAACAAGAGGGAGAACAATTAAACAGCCTCAGAGCTTGTGGTTTCCAGAGGTAGCAGGCAGGATTTCAGAACTCATTCTGGGTGGCATTACTGCAGAATTCACAATGAAACAACAAAGGCTTGCAGAACCATGTGACTGGCTCATCAGGATGTTTGAAGTCAAGTTCAGTTAGAATGCAGAGCCATCTGAAGAGGGTGCTGTCTTTCTGGAACTTCATTCTTTTTCTCTGATAAGAAACGTTTCTCTGACCCACTTCTCTTTAGACTCGACTTTAACAGTAGGCAAGAGTAGGTCAATATGTTTCCTCACCAGTTAGTGGCTATTATGGTTGATTATTTGTACAAGTTAAAGACAGTCATTTTGGTATTACTAGAATGGTAAGATGGAGCAGCTTGAAATGCTTTTCTGGTGGGCAGTTTGGTGGCTTATAAGCAGTTGATATCTGATGAAAAGCTTTCCAGGAAAATGTCAAAAGGAGACAGTAACCATAGGAACCTCAGAAAGATGAGTATCTGGGGACAGAGACTTCTAAGCAGCATCGAAATGTGTTATCTTCATTCTTGTTGGTAACTTGAGCCCCCTTCAAAGCTCTTTTTAGTGGATAACCCCAGGAGGAACCATTATCAGAGAGGGGGAGTTAATTAGACTGAGTTATTAGAATGGTCTGTCTCCCTTAAATGGACTGCAGCTGCTGAGTCACAGTGTAAACATGACATTGGGCCACTCTGCTTCTGTGGCTTCTTAGAATTGGATAGCCTGCCTTTTAGAGTCTGATATCATAAAATAAAAAAATAAAATAAAATAAAATCATAATTCTTAGCAAACACCAGAGTAGGGTTTTCTCTTCCCATGCAGAGTTAGCATATAGATGGCTCTGTGGTCAATTTTAACATTTTGGTGCCTAGCCTATGTTTTCAGTGTATTATTTATCAAGAGAAGTGTTCTCCTTCTATAAAATGGCCATTGTTCCTAGGTGTGTGTTTTAACGGCATGGATAATAACTATACTATTTAGAGTCATACTGTTCAGTGCCATCACTGCAAAAAGGGAGATTTGGCCTGAAGGTCACAATATAATAAAACCATTTTCCCTCATTGCTGTTGAAAGAATTTTAAAGGGAACAGGTGCAGGGGCTGAGAGGGAGGCTGAGATGTGTAAAGGACCTCCTCTTTGCTCCTTTGGCTTTTCTTTCCTCAAAACATTCTTTGACATATCGTTATTAAACAGTTTGATGATACATATATGCCTGGCCCTAGAAAAACAAACACACATTGGTTATAAAAAGAAAAAAAGGACACTGACAGGTTATAAAAAAAAAAATAGGAAGAGAGACAACAGCCCGATTCTCTTTCCCTCTGCCTCGGTGTGAACACATCTGGGAATGAAGAGTCATCCTAAGGTTAAGGAAGTAAATGGGCGTCTATTGTCCCTAGGCATCTCTGGTGGATGAACTTTATAAGCCCAGCTGCAATTTACCCAATGGCACCTTTCTTATCAGAATGTCACCATAAATACTCACATGAGTAAGTGCTCCAGCCTGCCCAGGCAACCTTCATCTGGCATCAATCATCCCACAAAACGAGCCCATGAGGACTATAACAGCCCAGGTGTCTATGATTTCAATGCCCAAGCACCTGAAAGCCTGCAACCACCTCTCCACTACAGTTTCCCGTCACAGCTCAAGGACTGACAGTGAAGCACTACAGCTCGGTCCTGGCCATGCTTGGGTTGGCAGAAAGAAACATCCTCCCATGAAACATTGCTGACTTCCAGGTAGTCAGCAAATGCCACGGG
>NW_022196911.1:108654556-108691076 GCF_008632895.1 Mastomys coucha
ACAAAGAAATTAAGTCTGGAGAGACAGTACATATAGAGAAGGAAGTAGCTGTCTTCAGCAACAACACAAAAACACAAGAAGAAAACGCACCCTCCTAGTGTCTTAACAGTCTTACCATTCTTGAATTGGCCAATCAGGGTTAGCAAGGAATGCCAGGCCTGGGGCAATCTCCCTACAGTTGGTCATTAGTCTGGAGACCCAGTAATTTTGGTTTTTAGCTGATGAATTTTGAATAGTATCCCTTCTTAGAAGGAAATAGCTTTTATGTATGAAACTAAAAGCCACCTCTGTAACAATCCTGATGTTAAGCACAAATGGGAAAAGAGAAAGGGACAATACGATTAATCTCGTCATTTTTTGTTTCTGTTACATAATTAACTATTTTTCTAAAGATTGTATGTATGTCAAAAAATCTTTCTCTGTGAGTCTGTGTGTGCATTCATACTTGCATATATATATGAGTGTGCTTGTCTATCTCTTACTCTAGTCTCTCTCTCTCTCTCTCTCTCTCTCTCTCTCTCTCTCTCTCTCCACACACACACACACACACACACACACACACACACACACACACACACACACACAGCGCGCGCGTGGGTTCATGCACACAAACACATGCACGCACAACCACATCTCCTTTTTAAGTGTCATGGAATGTGCTTGATAGTTTTCATGGATAAAGCTGATTTGCTTATATATTACTATGATCAATAAATTTTAATCATATCTGTAAATGTAGGTGGAAAACACAGCGACACTAATGTAAGTCAGGAAGTAATTTCCAAGGCAGTGCTGGAAAATACAGAGTGTCTGCCTGCCCTGCCAGACACAGGCTTCAACTTTCTCTTCCCATGCTAACTTTGGACCACCCAATCCTATCTATGTAGAAAACCAGCTTCAATTTGGAGTCGGAAACAACTGTCTATGTACCAATTGGCCAAAATCTCAACATGGAGTTGGATTGGGTTTCACATATATTTTTTCATTTAGAGAAGGGGACTTATTCAGACCTTGGCCTGAGATTATCTTGTTCTGTGAAGAGTTTCCAAACCAAGATAGGGTGTGGTGAGCAGAGCTGGCACTGGAAGGAGCTGAGGAGAGATGCCCTGTGGGATCCTGCCATACATCACTCCCACACACCCCATTGTCATGAGGACACATTAGACAACACCACCACACCCTGCCCGCAGTAGTACTCAATTAAAAAGAAATCTCCTGGGGTTTCCATGTAGATTTGTTACATGGGGTAGAACAACTTATGAGAACTCCTAGCTGAAGTTGAGAGTGTGAGGTTAGAGCCAAAAAAGCTGATACTCTTTGGGAAAAATGAAGTGTTCAAACCTCTCACTTGTGCTCTCTCTCTCTCTCTCTCTCTCTCTCTCTCTCTCTCTCTCACTCTCTCTCTGCATGTATGTGTGTTACAACAGTGTTACAATAGAGTGGAAAAATAACAAAAAATGGAAAATAAAAAAAGTGTGTTACAATAGAGTGGAAAATCTTGGAACACTCTGTCAATTAAAAAGTATAAAAGAATATAAGAAAACAACTCAATGTCAACCAAAGTCCAAAGTGACCATGATTCAGATCCTCTAGCACCAAAGCCTCATCTTCCTACGATTCATCAAGCCTGTCAGAAAGTATTATTGTTCCTATAGAGTAGTCCACCTTCCAGGTGAGAGGCAACATTAGCCTCTAGCTATGTCAGAAAGGCTGGAGTATATAATATAATAGTTTGTTTCATGTACATTTTCATGAACGTTTTCTTACACTAGGTACTCTCCTTGTCACAATAAAATTGGGAGGTAGGAATCCTGATCAAGGAAAAGCTTCGATTATTCTTTGATAATTTCCCCCATTGAAGCAAAAATGTACCCAGAATCCATCACTTCTCCGTGCCCTCAATCTTTACCCAAAAGGGGAAAAGAAAACAGTAAACAAGAGATTCCAATCAGCCAGCCTTCCTCACACTACCCTTTCCCTAATTAATGACCATCATGACACAAAGGTTGGGCTGCTTGCCAGCTCTTAGCTTCAGCGTTGCAACGTTTCTCAACAAAGATGCAACAAACAGTTCAAGACTTGCTGGGGTTTCAAGGCACAAAGTCCAAGCCAAAATCCTCAGTATATTAAAACCATCCATGCAATAGTAAACCCGACTGGGAAATAAACGAGTTGTCCCTGTTGCTTTGACTAAGCTGCTCACGGAGGAGGCTGAAATCACAGCCCCCTCAAGGAGGAAGCCCCGGCTTAACGGACAGAGGGAAGGAATGTGCTGACCTTCAGGTACCCTTCGTTTTGGGGGCTTTCCTAACATACCTCTCTTCGGCACCACATGCCTCTCTATCCTTCAAGCCAGCGTTTGATAGTAGGGCTTAGGATAGCGAATGGTGTTGGGTGACTCATGGCCCATCATTTATTTCCCATTAGGGGAAAATAAGCAAGACGGAGTGTCTGGTAACATGCTCTTCGGCAGACAGTTGCCAATGTTTTTTTTCCCCCTTAGATGTAACTTTTAAAGGCATCGAGTAGGAAACATCGAGAGCACAGTTTAGAAGTCAGTGAATCCATATATTACGGAGATTACCATGGGGCTGGTGGAGAGATGATGTAGGCAGTAAGGAAAGCATGAGTTCGGATCCCCGGAGTTCATATTAAAGCATAGAATTCTTGAAAACTCAGTGATGGCGAGATGAAAGATGAGGGCGGGGCATATCCCTGGAAGCTTCTTTATAGCTAGTCTAGCTCACTTGGCCTGTGCTGAGACACTGAAAACCATGTTTCAAAGCCAAGGTGGAAGATACCTGAGTAATAGCACCTAAGGCTGGTCTCTGACTTCCGTGTGTGGGTGTACATGTGAGCATAGATTTGTATAATCAGTGTGTCACTTCTGTAGTGTCCAAGCAAGGGTGACTGTTTCATAGTGCTCTGGTATTGTGATACAAGGAGCTTCTACATGAAAGGTCACCTGAGAGCCTGTCGCCAGCATGAGGTTGGAAGTGTCACCTGTAAGAGGGAGGTAATGGAGGACATTTAACCTCGTGGAGAGCATATGCTCTCTTCCATGTGTGACTGACTCTGTTACAGACATTAGGTACATATTTGTACAGCAGAAAACATCTCACAAGTAAAATTCATCACTGCTATTGCCTGGGTACAGAAACTTCTTTTGCTTTTCAGAAATGCTTCAGTCTCCTAAGTTAGAAAGATAGCTCAGGGGCTGGTGAGATGGCTCAGTGGTTAAGAACACTGACTGCTCTTCCAGAGGTCCTGAGTTCAAATCCCAGCAACCCCATGGTGGCTCACAACCACCTGTAATGAGATCTGACGCCCTCTTCTGGTGCGTCTGAAGACAGCTACAGTGTAGTCATTTATAATAATAAATAAATTTTTTAAAAAAGCAAGATAGCTCAGTAAGCAAGAGCTCATTGCTCTTGCAGAGAATGTGGATTTTATTTCCAGTACTGCCTATATTTTATATTTTTTTAAAAGATTTATTTATTTATGATATGCAAGTACACTGTATCTATCTTCAGATACTCCAGAAGAGGGCATCAGATCTCAAGAGGGATGGTTGTGAGCCACCCTGTGGTTGCTGGGATTTGAACTCAGGACCTTTGGAAGAGCAGTCGGTGCTCTGAACCACTGAGCCATCTCTCCAGCCCCTCCAGTACTATCTTAATCGGGATTTCTAGTGCTGGGATGAAATGCCACGATCAAAAGCAACTCAGGAAGGAAAGAATTTTTTTCAGCTTCAGCTTCCATATCATTAAAAGATGTCAGGACAGGAACTCAAGCAAGGCAGGAACCTGGAGCCAGAACCTGATGCAGAGACCATGGAGAAGCACTGCTTCCTGACTTGTTCTCCATGGCCTGTTCAGCCTGCTTTCTTAGAGAACCCAGGACCACCAGCAAGGGCACCACCCACAAGTGGCAGGGCCCTTCTCCATCAATCACTAATTAGGAAAATGCCTTATAGGCCTGTGTACAACCCAATCTGATGGAGAACCTTCCTAATTGAGGTGTCATCCTCTCTGATGACTCTAGCTTCTGTCACGTTGATGTAAAACTGGCCAATCCAAGCACACACAGTGGCTCATCATTGTTTGTAACAGCAGTTCTAAAGGAATCTGATTTTCTCTTCCATCCTCTGAGGGACATACACACACATGGTATATATACAGACAGATAAACAAGCAATCACACACATGCACTAAAAACAAGCAACTCCATTTGAAAAAGAAATGCCCATGCTCTTAACTGACTAGTTTGTTCAACTGCCAAAATGCAAGTCTCTAGGGTTGTGTAGGACTTTACTCATAAAGAAAGAGTTTTATAACACTGAAGTTTGGAAGATGCAATAGTAAAAATTTAGTCCTTTTACTCTTGCCTTGTATAAAGCACAATTGATGGAAATTCTTATTCTCCCAGCTTCCCTTGTAACTAGGAAATTAATATAGTAAAAAAATTGACATAAAAATAAACTGTGTGGGGAACTTTGTGGTAGAATACAGTATGTACTATAAAGAGGTAGGAATAAAAAAAACCTCTGCTCCTCATATTCTTATTGTAGTTGAGAGTAAACTAAAGGAACAGTACTTAGAGGTGTAGCATAGAAACAACCTCAGGAGTTAATGTTTTTATGGTATTGTTAACCTGTAAAACCTGTCCCAAGATTGTCATACCTCTAGAATCATTTGATGATGTTTTCAATAGTTCTAGACATTATGCTTTCAGTAGCGAACTCTCATACATGAAACCCAAAGTGACTGGCTTGGAAGTGGGAAGATGGAAGACAATTCAAGCCAGCACAGTGACACAAAGAAAGGCTGTCTATGAGCTTCAGAATAAAATAATCTAGCAAATATGAATGTTGACACATATTTCTTCAAGTGATGTGGATGGCTATTGGAGACCTTGAAATGAGTCCGCCTCTGTATGAGCCAAGAGACCCAGAATAGCTGAGAGGGAAGCTGGGAAGTGCCAGTGCCCTTGACAATACCATTAAGATATTTATTCAAAAAGCTTAGCAGCTTATGCTGCATCTTGTCATCCTAGCCCTTGAGATAATTAATCTGAATAATAGGTTTAAAACAACTTTTCTTTGTTTGTGGCAAGTTAAATGCATTGATGGTCCCAATTAATGCTGTTCCTAAGAGTATAATCTTTGCCTAGTAAGTTCATAGGATCTGCCACCTGTGGTTACAAGAACTGCTTTCCCCACTAGAATGTGGCAAACGTGATGGCAAGCTGGTTCTAACTGTAGACCACAAAAGGCCTTGAGTGTCTCAGTTCTCCTTCCAAATCCTGCCACGTCCATGACCACCATACTGGTCTGATCTGTAGATAACAAAAAGCCATGTGATGTCAACCAAATTTTCTTAACTGTAGCCATTCTAGACCAGTCCAAAGTAAGCCCAGAGACTAACATGAAGGAGACTTACCCTAAGATCAGAAGACTCACCTGTGGAACTGACTCTCCATAGACTTAACTGTGAGATGAGCCAAAACCAGAGAATCCTCTTGACTATCTAGAGTCATGAGTGATGATATCTGCTTATTGTTTAAGGTCACTGAACTTGGGGTATGGAACTTAGTGTCAATAAATAACTATTTTGGGTAGTTTTATTACATTGGATGGCCATGTTCTTAGCTCATAAAACCACAATGGAATTCAAGAAAGTAGACAGGAGTCTACTGCTTTGTAATGTATTCCAAAAACTCAGGCAATCTTGGAAAGATTTTGGTTATTAAACTCACCAGAGGAGTATTGAAGGTATATCACTTGATACAAGTGTTACTAAGTAATGTTTCCTGAAACCTAGTTCCCTCCACTCTAACAGAAAGAGCAACAGCAGATCAATGACATGATTCCACCAGGTCTAGCTTGGTGTGCCAGTGTACTTAACTAGGCTTACTTACAGGAGCATGGCTGGCTTATAGGTAGCCATATCCCAAAGAAGACTCTCTTCTTTTAGAAGATGTTAAACACTAATATATCTCAATAGCTCTTCTCTCCTTCCATAAGGACAGGTTAGTGGGCCCAATCTTGTAATGGAAGCAACTACAGCTGCTTTGATCTATAAATGATGACAGTCAGATAGCACCCAAAGAACAGGATGGAGCAACAGATATGGAGGGGACCACTGGGCAAGATGAAAAGACTGAGTTTGCATCAAGAAAGAATCAAGCTAATGAAAAAGAAAAAATAACATGTAAGACAGCATTGACAAGAACACAGGATAGGTAGCAATGACCACATCTTGATCCTCACCACCACAGCAAGTCCACTAGTGTTCATAGAAAGAGTGCTAGCCACACCCAGAGATGTGACAGAAATTCACATTAATCTGATCACATTAGATCTCCTGAATGAGTTACTGTAGGTGGGCTCTACAACCCCACTCTGTGCTTTTATGAGCCCTTCTGAAAATTGCCCTTTACGTGAGGTGTCACTGAACTAGACCGTTGGATGAGAGTCAGATAAGAGCCTTAAATTATTTAAAATTCTAGGACTTTCTTTGGGTTACTTTTTCTATAAAGACTGTACCTGGGATAAAAATTAGTATGCTCTGTTTAGTTGAACTCTTGGTATAATCGAATTAGTCTTAGTCCCAAATTTTCTTCCCTAAATTCTAAGTTTTTCAGTGGTCAGTTTGTTAACAGTAGCCATAATGCCCTTTAAAAGAAGCATGATGCTTCTTTTGATTTTAAAAATATATAAATATCTATGTGTATGTGTGTTTGCATGGATGTATACCACATGGATGCAGATGTCCAAAGATGTCAGAATGGATGACATCTGCATGAGCTGTAGGTCCAGGCAGTCCGGTTGGATCTCCTTGAGATGAAGTGGTTGAGAGTTGTTCAGTGTAGCTGCTGGGAACCAAGAAAGTCCTCTAGAAGAGCAGAAAATACTTTTAACCTCTGAATCGTCTCTATAGCCTAATGACTTTTCTTTTTAATGTGATATAAAAATATTTCCTACTGAAACCCCACCCTTTCTGCTTGTGTGTCATAATGTGTTAGAACACAGGGAACATATATTTAGATGAAAGAAACACTATTTAGAAGACTACAAGACTAATGATCTTCTCATCTCTAAGGGAGAAGGAGTTGGCCACCACCCACTGGCAATATGCTGATTGGTCAGATTATCTTCCTCTGAGAGCTGTGCTGCCCTTTATCTTTAGTGTGCTGGATTTGTCTGAATATTTCTGAGTATAGGCCAATTTCCTAGTTTTTCTAAATTCTTGGGACTTTTAGCATAGTTTTTTTTTAACATAAAGAGACATCATTCTTCTAGGCTTTATCCTAAACTTTATGAAAGAGAACTTGAAAGCCACTCTCTGTAGATGTAATTAAGGGATGTACAAGAAGGAAAGAGGAGCTTACATTGGTTAGATTAGGTATGTGTTTGGCACAGAGAGAGTAGCACTATTAAAAGGTAAGTCCTTGTTGGAGTAGATGTGGCCATGTTAGAAGAAGTGTATCACTGTGGAGGTGGGCATTGAGGTCTCATGTGGTTCCATGTTCCCTGGCAGGGGGTGGAGTGGGGCGTGTTCAGCCTGAGTGAAAAAAAACACAGGCTGAGGCCAAAGCTGGGATTTCAAAGCTCCTGGGCATTCAGTCACCACTGGAAACTGCATGGGGTCCAGAATGAAGAGGGCCTGGGGCTAAGGATGAACCTAAGGCTGGGAAAGAGGGAACTCTGGCTTGGCTCATAGGTGATTGTCCTTAGGTCATCAGCAATTGTCCTTAGCTTAGCAGTGATTGTCTGGGAATTTGCAGAGGCTTTCTGCAGGAGACTTAGGCTGCACAGCTCTGTAAAAGAAGGCTTCCTCCCCATGGAGGTTCTTGATGAGAAAGACAGTCTTTGTTTCCAAACTGTGTATTACTTGGGTACATACTACCTCCTCAGGGTGGACCAGAGATTCAATACCTTTTGCTGGATGGAATGTCTGAGAAGAGAAGCTTATTGACTAAACTCTCAGGGCCCATCTAGATAGCTAGCTCATTAGCGTAGAGAACTTTGTTCTGGGATATGTGACATCACATCCCTATGCAGAGTGTGGTCATGTGTTCCTGGGTCAAGAGTCTGGTAGGGAGCAGCGAGATGCCTACCTTACTAGGAGGGGTTCCAGGGTCTCTGAACCCACTCAACTTTACCAAGTTCCCTGGCAAGGTTCACTGCCCCATAGTCTTATAAAGTCAAGGTATTTCAAGTGTGGAATTCTAGTCCCCCTCTGCTGCCTTTGGATCAAGATATAAAACTGTTGACACCTCCAGCATGAAGTCTACCTGCACACTAACATGCTTCCCATCATGATGATAATGGCCTAAACCTTTGAACCAGCTCTAATTAAATGTTGTCTTTTATAAGAGTTGCCTTGGTAATGGCATCTATTCACAGTAATAAAACCCTAACTAAAAATTATAGATAGATAGGTAGATAGATAGATAGATAGATAGATAGATAGATAGATAGATAGAGTAGATAGAGTAGATATAGATATAGATGTAGACAGATATATAGATAGATATAAGATATAGATGATATAGAGATAGAGATATAAGATGTAGATGATATAGATATATATAGAGAGAGTTAACTGGTTAGTTAATTACTTAGTCAATAGAACTTTAAATCCACAGAATATCTCCAATGAGAAAAAAATGAGTCTGACCTCTTGGTGCTTAAGCTTGATGAAACACTTTTGTAGCATGAAATACTAATAGGGACAATTTCAAGTGACCTCTTAGTATTATTGCAAAGCTGAACTTAATTATCAGGCTCCTGACCAGAGTCCAACCCCCTCAGCCTCACACAAAGATGGCACTTCTTAACCTGTTGGAGAACATGGACTATTTTATAACTTTATAAAATATACAGGGCAAGATCTTGGGTTTATTTTTTTGTTTTTTGGGGTTTTTTTTTTGTTTTGTTTTTTTTGTTTTGTTTTTCAGAAATGAACATATCCCTTTACTCTGAGAAGCTTCATTACACTGGGAGTTACTGACTCCTGAAGCCTGGAACAGTGGGATTCCCATGTGACTGGGGTAACCCAGAACTACACATGGAAACAACTAGACAACTCTTACAACAGTACTTGTCTCTTTCAGTTCCTTCATTTATATACAGGGGTTTTGTTTTGTTTTGTTTTGTCTTGTTTTGGTTAGTTTTTGTTCTTTGTTTGTAACGAGGGAATCTTCTGGAGCCCAGAATAGCCTCAAGTTTGTCACTTGGCAATGTCTAGCATTGAGTATTCCATGGTGGTTCTGCTGCTACACTCCATGAATTGGGATGGCAGATGTGTTTCAGCACACCAGCTGCCAGGATTGCAGTGATTCTAAGAGGATCAACATCATTTGTTTGAAAGATTAAACAAGCTACAAATAATCCCAGACACTTAGACTTGATCCACTGGAACCTCTTGCCAGAGGTATGTGGCTGGTGTTGTACTAATCCATTTTTGACATTGTGATTTCATATAGTTCTGTAGTCCTTAGAGTGTGGTAGGCAACTGCACAGGTGCTGGCAGTACAGCTTCCTGGAATGGCTGTGGTAGTGAGCAGGTCCTCGGCACTTGCCCTTTCAGGAATTCCACCAATTGTGTTCCCACCAGTGGTGCATAAGGGCTGCTCTTGCCCCAAATTCTCTCCAGCACTTATGACAGTTTGCTCTCCAGGCGCTAGGCCTTCTATAGGGGGGGTGCTCAAAACCATTGTAATTACCTGTTCTACGATAGCTATGGGTGGTGGACATTGCTTTTCAAAGACTTGTTGACTGTTTTTATTTCTTCTTTGGTGGCCTTTCTATTTAGCCCGTTAGACAATCTATTGATTGGATGATTGGTAGAGAGTGGTGTTTACATTTTGGAGAGGATGATAGAGTGAGTACATTTGTTGTGAAAAAGAAGGCAACTTGTGGCAGGAGGAAGGGAAATGGGAAGAGGTAGGAGAAAGAGCAGTGGAGGAAGAAGATGAGACAAAAAAAGAAAACGGGAGAGGGAGACAAGAGAGGGTAGTGGGGGAGGGGAAAGGAGAAGTCAGGGAGGGGCCAAACAAGAGCCCAATAAATTGACACCTATACATAAAAACACTATAATGAAACATATCACTTTGTATAACAACTGATATGAAAGTGATATGAGCAGAAATCAATACCGGGTGTCCTGTTGATGTGTTTAAAATGTCTGCACGAACTCAAACCACAATCAAGGTAAAAGGGGATGATCTAAAACAAATAGCCAAGCAGATCCTGAAGATGATGTTTCCATGGAAACAGTAGAAAGAATTCTCCATCATCAGAAAAATAAGTAGTGAACCTCAGAAAAGAAACAAATGCCAGAGTCAGACATATCATACCAAACAATGAGAAGGGGAGACAGAGACAGCAGATCAAAATGGTGGAGAAAAGGCAGATAACTCACAAAGAAGCCACCATGCTGCCGAGACGATCAAAACCAAGGGCACCAAAGACACAAACACCCCTAAAGATTCCTCTGAGTCACTGCATTATGCTTTTCAGCAAAATAAAACAATTCAAGGAATGAAGCATGAGAAGAAACAAAAGCGAGCAAGATCCAGTGTTCATAATAAATAAATATAGGTAAATAATCATTAAATTAATATTTCTATGTGAATGTGTCAGTGCTGGTTAACCAAGCTGCAGTTACGCCGTGGAAAAACTATCAATAATATTGAAGACAGTAGTGTAATGTTTCGGGAAGCCAGCAAAGTCAGCTGGACTTTTGTCCAGAGGCTAACAGTACCAGAAATGAAATAGACAAGTTTTTAAATGGTATAGAGTTAAATGTGAGTATCATTGCTAGTTAATCCAAAGTGCAATGTGAGCTTCTAAAACCTCCTGAGGAAAATGTACAAGCAAAACATTATCATCCAAATAATATACTGGGCAAATCAAATAGAAAATTATTATAGTAAGATGTGAAACACATTAACATTGATTATGCTTAAGTGTTAAAAGTCTAGCTAAACACTCTCTGTGTCCCTTTTCTCTGTTCTCTATGTGCTTACCCAAGGAAAAAGAATAAGTCCAACTAAACTATGTTGAGGCTCTGGACATATTTGAAATAGCAGGTACAATTTGAATGCCAACTTTAGGGGAGAATGGTTTTGTATATATGTTAAAAATACTAACTTATAGAGGAATGTACTCTGTGTCCTCCAAACCAACAAAGAAAAGGGGTTTATGTGTGAAATACATACAACGTGAAAACATGAAGGTAAATAGGTAAGCTTTATTGCAATCAGACAGAATGGATTGTAAATGGAAACACCATTTCTCACAAGGAAGAAAGGCTGGACTTCTATGCCAGCCATCATCAGTGAGTACTCTCAACCTGCTCTCCAGTTCCATTAGATGTCTGCACCCTAGGATGTTCAGTGGCCACCTGCCTGGTCCTAGGCTGCCTGGTCTTCAGGATTTGATGGAGATCAATCTCCATGAGACACTAGCAATATCTCTAAGGATGGCAGAAAAAGGAACTAGGGTGGCTTCAACAATGGCTGTTGTCCTCTGCCTTATGTCAGAGCTTGTCAGAGGCATCTCTGCTTTCAACATCAAACCTAGAAAGTGAGGAGGCAGCTGGCAAAGCAGATGGTGACAGTCTTGAGAGACAATTACTTTACAAAATACACTTATTACTTTTTGTCATATTTTAAGATAATAGACAGCCATATTGACTATTTAACACTACATGAGAGATGATACTGGGCCAGATGGCACAGATCTATAATCTCAGCTTCTCATGGGGTTGAGGCAGGAGGATTGCTGACTGAATTGAAGTGAGTCATGCCAGCCTCAGGATACATCTAAAGCTATGGCTTCGTGGGAAGAGTGACTGTCCAACATGTGAAAATTACTAAATTCGTTTCCTAGTGCTGGAAGAGAGAGAAAGAGAGATGGGGGAGGGAGAAAGGGAGGGAGAGAGAAACAGAAAAAGAGAGATCAAAAGAGAGAGAGGGAGAGAGAGATATTCTGGAATTCTTTCTCTGCCCTAAGATAAATACAACATGGTAGAATTTGTTACACATAATATTTGGTAGGAAGTGCTTTATGGAAAAATAGCATTGTGTCAAAATCAGAGAAACATGGTGGGGTTGAAGTCATGATCAGTAAGAACTTTAACTTGATTTAAAGGATTTTAAGACAGCTTTGTTTTGCTTGCTTGTTTTATTGACATGCATCCTTTATCAACACATCTTTTAAAATATTTGAGTCAGGGTCTGCTGGCGTGGCTCAGTCGGTAGAGTGCCTGTCTGGCAGGCACCAGACTCTGAATACAGTCCCCAGCACAGCATACACATAGGCAGTCAGTGTATAGCTACAACCAAAGCTGAAGCAGGAGAATGAGAAATTCAACCTCAGGAGCTGAAGAGATGGCTCAGCAGTTATGAGCATTTGCCAGAAAACATGAATCTGATTCTGAGCCCCCACATAGCCGCTCAGAACTATCTGTAACTCTAGTACCAAGAGATGTTACATACACTTTTACCTTCTATCTCCATGTAAGTTGTAGAGAGACAGACAGACATAAAATGCCTACACACATAAAATTTAAAATGTTTAAATATATATACTTTAAAAGAAATTTAAGATAATCTTAGTCTATCCTATAGAAAGAGTTGGGGGCCAACATGGGCTATATTAGACTCTATCACAGAACCAAACCCAAATCCAAACCAAAGAGAACTAAGCGTGCTCACAAAAAAACAACAAATTATTTTGAAATTCTATATTCCACCCAATATCTATCTACAGAACGTCTATTTTAGTGGTTTTCCTTTCCTTCCACTTGGTCTAAATTATATTTTTGAGCCTTTGTGATTTTTTTTCACCTTTCTTATGCTGGATTCAAATGTTAGTCAGACCACAAGCAGCTTGGACTAGGGTCATATTCAGAGGCACACTCTCCTGGCAGGTTCAACTCCTGTTAGCATGAAGGCTTGTTTTCCACCATGTGTGCCTCTGGGTACCATGTCCATCCTGACTCTTCATCAGACAACAGCCCTGGATTCACTGAGATGTAAGAGGTCTAATCCAAGGTAGTTAGCTTGGGAGAAAGGAGACAGGAAAACGTGCTGTTTGTGCCACACTCTCCTTGGCAGGCAAAGATGGATGCCAACCCATGGAAAGGTACAACCTTCCAAATGCAGGCAGTTTAGTAGAGCTGGAGCCAAGAAAGAACATGTGGTGGCTGTGTGTGGCAGTGACACCTTAAGAAAAATCACTTTGAGTCCCGAGTCTGAACCTTTAACTGCTGTGGGCACTGGCCCAGCTTTCTTCCCAAGTCAAATGTAAAAATGGCTTAAGGAAGTTGGTGCCCCCGGCCCCCATCCTTTCTGCACTTTTTCTATGGTAAATGTCTGGCAGCCATTCCGCGGTGTTTACAAATTACGAAAATGGGGGAACAGATAATTATGAAAATCTTGAGAGGCTGTAGGGGAGAGGTAACTCTTGGAACAGGTCAAGGTAGAAAACAGACTCAAGTTTTTGAAAAATGAGCTGAAGGCTCTCTACTTCTGCCAGAAAAAAAGTTGGTGTGGAGGCACATTGCCACGTTGATCTGAAACCCCCAAAAGAATTACATGGACACAAAACTGGGAAAAGAGTGGAAGCAGGAACGGACCATCACGGCTAAGTAGGTTGGTTTCTCCATCATTACCTATCTCTTCCATGGATAATGAACAGAAAGGTCCAGGGAAATAATATGAAACAGAATGAAAGCTCTAATCTAAAAGAGAGGCAATTAATTTGAAGTCCCCTCTAAACAGGACAGCTTGGCTTCACATGTGACATCTGTTTTTGTGACATCTGGAATACAAATCTATTCATCTACCTCCATTCGTTTTCTGTTGAATAAAATGAATGTATGCTTAGTAATAACGAAAAGGATATAAGTGCATTCTAGACTGCTTAGAAAGCTGGTTGGATTTCACGATAGATCATAATAATTTAACAAATGGGTTTTTTCCTACAATGGCACTCTTTCTTACAGAAAATTTCTGTAGCTAATTTTTTATGTTAATGGAATATAGATACAAAATACTATGATTGTTCTTTGCCCTGCAGAAAAGATGAACCTCACAGTCAAACAAATATCGTACAGATCATAGATGCTAAAATAATTTTAGAATACAGTTAGTATAGCCACATGCAGAAAAAAAGACCTTCTGTGGTTAGATAATATTGTATAAAGCTTACTTTATAGTCCATACTACAACTTGACTGGTTGTTATGGGATAAGGCCATCATATAATGCATAAATGCATTAAAATCTTAACAGCAGGCTATGTTATTGTAAGTGGTCCCTAAGTTACAGTAGCCCTACATTTGAACCCCTAATGTAATGCATCTCAAATTCAGAATCTTTTGATAACTATTAAGGTCTTCCACACTGGATCCTTTTGTGATCTCACCATTCTTGAATCTGACTAATGTGTCAGATTCAAAATAATAAAGACTTTATTAGTTGCTAAAATATAAGCTGTGGTCTCATTTTCAACTCCCTTCTCTTTGCTGTTTGTTTCCACAAGAAACGACCTTAACTCTGGCCTGCATTGCCCACTTTGCTGTCAGAAGATAAAATACTGACATGTTCCCAGCCTCACCGTTATAAAGACTATGATTTACAGCAAGTGGAGTGTGGGACAGACAGAAATTAAAAAGAAAGCCAAGATATGAAATCTCCATGCACAGCTGAGTTAATCAAATCACACAGCAAAATACACATACTTTATGCAGCCCAGTCATCTTTCAATCAGGCATCTGAAACGATGTGGACCCAAGCAATTTTAGTATGCTAAAGATGGCATGTGTCTATATGGCCTACTGCAAAGGTGGCGGTGAAGGGGAGGCATGTTTGGCTCGATAGCCCTCATTTCCAGTAGGTGTGTTCTCTTGCTGTTCCCAAGCCTGGTACATTGATACGTAGTCTTAGCATCTTTCTGGGGAATTCAAACAGCCTCATAGCTGGACAAATTCACGTAAGAGTTTGAATTATCACACATTCCGTCTCAAGGTACCCTGGCCAGTCTGGGTTCTTTACAGAGAGTAGATTTCCACTTATTGTTCACTGGCTATCCTGGCAGTGCATTGCAGGAAGTAATTTAATCGAGTCCCTACATTTGAATGAATGAAAACTGCTAGGGCGGTATGTAAAATAAGCTATCAAGGTATGGCTCATGGGCTGGGGAGATAGATAGCTGAGGAGGTGTCTGCTTGCTGAACAGGCATGGGGACCTTAACCCAAAATCAAGAGTCCACTTATAAATAAGCTCCGAGCCAACAAGAGAGCCTGACTCAAAAGCCAGGGTAGACAAAAACCTGAAAAACCAACCCAAAGTTCTCTTCTGGTATGTGTTGATACTAAAATCTCTGCACAGACAGACATGCAACTGCCTACATACCTAATACAGAGAGAGGAGGGGAGGGAGATGGAGACGGAGACGGAGACGGAGAGGGAGAGGGAGAGGGAGAGAGAGAGGGAGAGAGAGAGAGGGTGGGACTAGAGTCAATCTTCGTTCTCATGCTATCCACAGCATACCCTGGATTCTGCCTGGCTCCCTTTATACCCAACCTCTACAGTACACACTCAGAAGTAAAAATGTCAAAAAAAAAAAGAATCCAAATACCATTTAGTTCATGGCAGAAACTTTTAGCTTAAGAAACAATTAGTTTGGAAATTGAAATATATAACGAAACTCAATTTACAAAAGAAAAAAATCTAGCTTTACCCTTGCATGCTGCCATTTCTCACTGTTTTGTCACAATTTGGGACACTCTCCATAGACTGGCATTTTAACTATTACAAGTCACCTGATTTTGATGACAGGTGACAATATTCAAGCATTTGGACATAATAACCATTACCCTTTCTTAGGCCAGACAAGCCTAAGCCAAGCCAACTCTGTCTGTGTTCAATCCTCAAAGAGGCTACAGTGGAAACAGACCGCTCCAGTTTTCTTTTTAAAGACAAATAAAAAAACAAAAAGCAGGCTCTTCATTAGAACCGAGGCTCACCTGATGTGCTGAGACAGGAGATTTTGGCTTCCTTCTTTTCCTCCTCTTTCTCTCGAAGCTCTTAATAGAATGAGGCAGCTGTGGCCTCCTTTCCAATTGCTGTAATCAAGTTAGTCAACATTCTTTCTGCTGGGGTATAATTTCATAGTCAACAGTGTATATCTCTGCCCATGGATATTTTGGGGGCATTTGGGCACAAACCAAGAACACCTTGGAGCCTATTGCCAGCTCTCCAGCAGCACTGGAAAGATGCATGCTACCAAGAACCCTTACCACAAGCTCCAATTTACAAGCAGGAAAGGCAACAATGTAAGGACGAGAAATCGTCTGGAAAACAGAATGCCCATCCATAATCCCATGGAGACTTGTTAAAGCTGCCGTCTTCAAAGGTGGTTTAGTTTGGGGCTTTTGCCGTCAACTCACGACTGTTTAGAATGAGCTTGATATTGCCTTTCAATGTATCCATTTCATCTACTATTGCTCGGTACAAAGACATAAAATTTTCCGTCATTATCAGAAACAAATGTCTCACTGAACAAAGTTCCTCACATACATAAGTTGTGTTTACTGATGCATGGCCTCTAACTGCAGCATATGACTCCCATGAGCCCTTTCTGTATGCGGCAACTTAAGGTCTTATGGTTCACCAACCACATCATACTCCAGCAACCACTGACACTGCTGTTGAAACCCCAAGGCATGCACAGTAAATGGATGGATATAATTGTGTTCCAATAAAATTTTATTTATTATATATCAAGCAGCTAGGGGCTAAGGAGGCAATTCTGTTGTAAAGGGTTTGTCCTGCAAGCATGAGTTCAGCCTGCAGAATCCAGGAGAAAGGCTAATTTTATGGGGCATGATTATAACCCAAGAAGGATCTTTGGGGATCACAGGTTAACCAGTTTAGCTTCCATTCGAGATCCAGGTACAGTGAGAAACGCTGTTTCCACAAAACTATATGGACAACACCTTGAGAAATGACACCCAAGAGTGACCTCTGGCCTCCACACATAGGAACACACACAAATACACACACACACACACACACACACACACAGGCATCAAACTGGGTTCGGCGAACAAGTCCAAGATTGTTGAACTCTGACATAAAACGCTATTTTGAATCCATTAATCCCTTAAAGCTTTGTTGAGTATTGGTGAGTTGATGTTAGTAGGTATATTGATGGGTTTAGAATCAAATAGTGTCCCATTTTCTTTGTCACACAGCTCGGTTAGGGCAGACTAATAGCAAGTTGCACTGCTAACTCGTTGCATAGTCTTCAGAGTTGACTGAGCTCACTGTCCATATGTCACACCATTACAATCGCTCAGATGAAGTGACAGTACAGCAAGTTTAGCATTTTCATAGAGGAAAGCGAATGGAAGGAAGTGGGGATGGGTACGTCCATTCTCTGTCCACAGTCTCGATAGAGACATATTTTTCTCTTTTTTTTTCTCTCTTCTTGGTCTTCATTATCACTTTTCTTTTGTATTTTTTTTTTTTTTACTTCTGTCGTATTCTTTGAATTCAGCAGCATCATGTTAGCATGAAATTATATGAAGTATTTCTTTGGTGTTCACAGGAAACCCAAGCTTCTCCTTGTTACACTGACTTCTTTAGGGACACCAACTGTGTCTATTTTCTGATCTGCCTTCCCTGTATAACCTGGAAAAGTAGCAAATATCTCTTGATCCCCATTTAAACAACTCTTAAATGTCTCTTGCATTTTTCCTGTTTTTGCCTGTCTTTAGAATATGTGCCCACCCCCTTTACTCTTTATATTCTGTACACAATTCTTAATTCTGAGCCTTCTTCACCTCTCCTAACACATACACCTCATCAATCAACTGTCTCTTCTGACTCTTCCTTTTACCATTTACTCTTTGTGTAGTAGATAATTTCAAACATGTGTACATTATGCGTTGATCAAATCTACCCACCATCAATCCCTCTACAATTTCTCCCCTAGTTCTGGTTTCCTTGTCTTAACCACAACAGTTGTAAGCCTCTCTTATATTTAAAAGTATTAGAACAACTATCATCAAACTATCTTCTTTTTTTAAACAAGTATATGAGTTTGCATGTTAGTGTGGGTATATGCATATACACACATAGGAAAGAGCTTGTGGGACATATTGATGCCAGAGGTCAACTTCAGGTGCCATTCCTCAGGTTCTATGATATATATCTATATATCAATATCTCTATATATATAGTAGATATCATATACATATGATATCTATATGAATATATATATATAGATAGATATATAGATAGATTATTAGCTAGATAAGAAGTTATTAAGTCAGTTAGATATCTTATGTATATGTATATGTATATGTATATGGGGGGTTATGTCTTTTCTTTTTAAAAAACATTTATTTTATTATGTGTGCATGGGTAAGTATCTATATGTGTCCCATGTTTATGCAGGTACCTGAAGAGGCCAGAAAAGGACACTGGAACAGGAGTTACAGATATGTGAATTTTCGGCAGCCTTTCAAGAACAATAATTGCTTCCAATGTCTGAGCTATCTATCCAGCTCCCCAAGACATTATCTTTTGGGTCTTATATGCCTTTCATTCATTTCATGAAAAATATTTTAAAACTGTTGTGTACATATACGCTCCATGATTTTAGCTTTTCTTAAAATTATTTTTTAAGATAACTTCCAAGAAGCAGGATTATGTCAAAGCACACAAACATCTTCACTCTGTCACACATTTTCACAGTCCAGTTATACCCACTATCCTGCTTTCTTAGCCTAGAATCCCATACCTAAAGAATACTCACGCTCCTTTGTGCAGTGTCTTGTTCATCTACTGAAGAATCCAGATCCCTGCTCTTCAGTCTCTTTCTACATAAGGTTTATTATGGTTTCCTAATCAAAGTCAATTATGTTCCACTTGAATAAAACCACCGAGTCTCTTGGAGTCCCCATTAGACTGGAATATGAGGATAAAAATAATAAGTGTTTTATAGAGTTGCTAAGTTATATATAGATTGCTTGAGAAGGTGCCTGGAAACTAGCAAGTGTGTGCTAGAAAGGGAGGTAGAATAAAGCCTCATTGTAAAATTACACTTGAGTAGGCTCCAGCACTATTACAGGGCCTATGGTTGACACCCATTGTTAGAACAAGAAAATGCTCATTTCCTATTTTTCAATTCATAATTGGAAAAAAATGGTAGATGTCAACAGAACATTTCCTCTCTGGGGCAAATGTTTGAAAAAAAAAAAGCTATCTAACTTTGAAAGGATGAATTAGCAAGACTTCCATGGTAGTAAGCCTCCGCATGTCCAACTCTTGCCACTTGTGATGCCACAGCAAGCGTGCCCAGCTCTGCCTAGCAGGTCACTTATGGACTCAAAAGGACAGGCAGGACACAAAATAGGTGGAATTGCCTCCTTCTGGTTGATAGTACTGCATCTTTCCATTAGTGGGCCATAATGTTTGAAAATGGGAGATGAGAATGCAAAGTGTCCTTGTTAGTTTTAACTGTCAATATAGCATAGGGTCAACAGAGAAGGAAACGTCAATGAGGGATTTCTCACGTCAGATTTGTGTGTGGGCATGTGTGTTGGGGGGAGGGTTGTGTGTGCACGCGAATGTGCATGTGTGGTGGGGGGAGGTGTATTTTTTATTAACTGATGCAGGAGGGCCCAGTCTACTGTGGGGGTATTATTTCCTGGAAAGAAGGTCCTAGGCTTCACAAGGAAAAAAAAAAAAACAACTAGCTAACCCTAAACCTATGTGTGAACCAGTAAGCAGTGTTTCTTTGTGATTTCTGCTTCAAGTTCCTGCCCTAGCTTCTCTCAATGATTGACCACAAGTAAACTGAGATAAACCTTTTCTTCCCCTAAGGTACTTTTGGTCACGACACTTGTCCTAGCAACAGAAAGCAACTAGAATATCTCGAGACTATGTTGGGGCAGGTAGTTGAAAAGGCTTTGTTTTCCTAAGCCATCAGTGTTAGTGTTTCAAGACTTTGCAGGAAAAAAATAAGTATTGGATGAAGGGATAAATACCAGAGGGTTACATAAATACCAGGGACAGGGGTTACATCCACATGTCTTCTTTGTGATGGGGAACACTGTGGCAAAGGGCAGCCAAACTTACAGGGAAGATACCAAGCTGATTTGAACGTGGCACAAAGTTGGGTTTCAGAAATCAGTTCCTAACTCCTTCGCAATCCCAAGATCAGAAGCTGCACATGCTAGTCTCTCTCCCTGTTGTGTCTGCTGATGCCAAAAAAAAAAAAAAAAAAAAACCCTCGAGATAGATAAATCCTTGGAAATACAAGTCTGCGCTGTAGGTGGGAAGCCATGGGTTCCTATTCCCGAGCATATGGAAGAAGCACATTCTATATAGTGCATGAAATATCAGTTGGGCAAGCTCCATCTAGAGCTAAATCGATCCATATGATTGGAATTTTGCCCAGACGCTTTAACCAAAGGGAAAAAGAAGGCATCATTTTAAAATTAGCATTATCAATACAGTAATACATTTTGAATGCTAGTTGGGCCTGACATAGGAAGTGATGTAATAAGAGGGTGCTTACTGCTCCAGTCCCTTGAACAGGAAATATTTTCCTTGAGGAATAGAATACTTGAAAACTGCAGATTGCATTTTAATATTAACCAGATTTCTACATTAAACATGATTTCCTAGAACAATTTGATTTTTTCTCCCCCCCACCCCTCGTTATCCCCACTGCGCCCCTCAAGTGAGTGATCAGAACTGCATTCAACCACAGGCAGCTCCTGAAACAGACCCAGGGCTGCCTGCAATTTAAATGTCAAAGTCTGTGCTATAGATTGAGAGAGAAGGACTCACTGACATGTGTCAGTCATTGCTTCCCCCCCGCCCCCGCCGCCCATCTCAGTGTTGCCTGATGTATTCAGATGGCTACAAATTCTCTTCTGGTTCCTCCAATTGTCTCCAAGTATGAAACTTCAAAGCTTGTTTCTCCTTTGCTGGGTTTGAGGTACGCAAGCACAATCAACTTCTAGAACTTTGAAGATGGAACAAGAACATTGCCAAACCTGTTTTAAATTTTGAAAGGTGCAGAAAGGAGGTTTTTGCACCCTAAGACTCATTTCTGCAACTAAGTGCAGAGCTGAAAACCCTTTTAATGGGGTAAAGCGCATCTATCCCCGGTGGACAGATACATAAGAATTTAGTTTAAGCTACCAAAAATGCCCCCTCTTAGGGCAGCTGTAAGAGCAACGACAGCTCCTGATTGGTTAATGGAAGTATTTCAAGATTTATGGGTTTTGATTGCTTTCGCCTTTGGCAGCCTGTAAAACAGTGAAATAAAGACAATTGAGCCACAGTGGTGCAGAGACTGGGAGGTGGAACATGAAAGAACTGCTCGCAAGCAGTATGCTGGCATTCTTGATTCCTTGAAAGAAGATTGTCACAATGTGGAGGACACAGCGAAGGACACATATGGAAAAAGCAGAATCCAGAGATGCATGGTAGGCATCACGAAGCACAAGGAACTGATGCATGTAGCAGCCTTTGTGAGAATACTCACTGCAGCTCAGTAATATAGTGAATGACCAATGGTGAGTAGCAGTTACAAACAGAGCCATGGCTTGGAACATGGCTCAGTGGGTAAAGTGCTTGCTGCACAAACACAAGGATTTGTATCCCTAGGACTAGGGAATTTGTATCCCTAGGACTCATGTGATAAGCCAGGTGTGTGACTTATAATCCTGGTGCTGGAGAAGCAGAGAGTGAAGGATCCTAGAAGCTCACTAAACACCTTGTCCATCTAAATCAGTAAATTCCAATTTTAGTGGAAGAGCCTGATTTAAAAGGATAAACTGGGGACAAACTAGCAGCTTAGCCTACTATGCATGGGTAGTGTGGTCATGGTTCTTATAGGAGAACCTACTACCACCAACTTATTGGACCAGCTTAATTACTAACTGCATTCTAGAATCTCTCCTTATACCTACAGTTAAGTGTAGTTCTTATCCCTCATCAAAAAAGCTTCTTGTTACAGCAAGTGAACACCATTACAGAAAAACACAACTGGTTATAATGCATAGACCAAGAGATTATGGGTGCCCAGCATGAATAGATATTTCAATTGGTAGATAGATAGATAGATAGATAGATAGATAGATAGATAGACAGACAGATAGGTGCATAGATCAAGAGATTATGGGTGCCTAACCATGACAGATCCTTCTATAGATAGATAGATAGATAGATAGATAGATAGATAGATAGATAGATACGTAAATACGTGCGTACATACATACATACATGTATACATACATACATACATATATATACATACATGCACACATACATACTTAGATAACATAGATACATAGATAATAGACACGGGTACATAGACTCTATAACACATCTCCTTACCAATTAGCATCTCCTAAGGATGAGCCCCTAACTCGTTATCTAATACAAAGTGCTCAGTACTGAAATTATATACACATACAAGCAACACCAAATGGGCACAGCAGGTTTTATGTACAGGTTTATGCATGTATCCCCATATACACACCAATAATAGTCAAAGAAAAATGGTCATTAATTTGAAAGAGAGTGAGAAGGCATGGAAGGTATGGGAGGGGTGGAAGGGAAGAAAGAGGAAAGGTGATAGAGGAAGTGATATAATTATATTTTAATAAAAATTCATTTTAACAAAGCTCAAAAATAATAAAGCAGAGAGTAACAGAGGAAGGCATTCAATATTTACCTCTGATATCTACATCTGTATTTATGAACATATACAGACAGATCCATACAATACATAGGCATGCATAAACCACACATGTATACACATACAGGGAGAGATATATACAGAGAAAGATAGACAGAGAGAGAAGAGAGTTTTAAAAGTCATTTTGACTTATCCATGTGTGCTGGCCTACATTTATAACCCCAACCTTGCTAAGAGGCAGGAGTATAACAGTTTGATGCCAGCCTGGGCTACATAATGAATTCCAGGCCATACTAGGCTTCAGTGTAAGATCCTGTCTCTGACAAACAAAAGGACAAAGAGGAGGCATCTAAGGAATAAGTCAGTGATAAAGTGACTATCCAGTATGTCCCAGGCTCTGGAGTCCATCATCATCATCCCTCAACCAATGATTCTCCACAGGAAATACATATCTCTAATACAATGAATGAACTTAAAAATTAGGAAATCAAAAAGCAACAAATCTAGGACTCTTACCCCAACACCCTACACACACACACAAAGTCATATGCAAAGGACCTGGTGATACCTGTGAAGAACTATCTCAATAGGTTAGTCAAGGTAGGAAGATCTGAGTGTCCACTGAGAGTGGCACCATTCCCTAGGCTGGAATTCTTTACTGTGTTTTTTAAAAAGAGAGAACATGAGGCGAATAGGACTATTCTTTTATCTCTTTTTCCTGGTTATGTATGCAATATGATCAGATGATTTAAGTTCCACAGTGGACTGTACCTAAAACTGTGTGCCCTGAACTCTGTGCCCAAACAATCTCCTCTTCCTGCAGGTGTGTTTGTACATTTTTTCAGCAACAAGGATAAGTAAGACATATCCCAGGTTTAAAATAAGGAAACAGATGTAGAAGGACCCAAGTTGTTTTTCCAAGAAAGAAAAAGTACAAATTACATGTACAATAATAAGTCACTGAATCAGGACTTGAACTATGGTTGCTTGAATTAAAGATCAGTGTTTTCCCGTTTTGTGATATTGTTATCTACTTTAATATTAATCTGCTCTCAGGTTGACCCACCAACCTGACAGTGGGCACCTAGCTCTTGATTATCGCAGCCTTGACACAGTGTATAGTGAGCCTTGACATTATGACCTTGTTCTAAATAGTCTGCCTGACACTGCAGTAGACTGGGTTTACAGGTAGTTGTGATCTGCCATATAGGTCCTGGGAACTCATGTATAGTCAACAATTGTTAAAGGGTACATCAGTTTCAGGCTTCTGAAATGGAATTCCAGCATGCCAGACACGAACTTCCAATTACAAGAGAATTGACATATATAATTAGAAGTTCTGAGCAAGCGGGGGAGTGATGGCTCAGCAGTTAAGAGCCTTAGGTACTTTCCCAGAGCACTAATACAGTGGCTTACAACCATCCATACCTCCAGCTCCAGGGTCTTTGACACCTTGTCCAACTTCTGAGGTATTCATGCACATGTGCCCATACCTACATGCAGGCAAAACACTCAACACGCACAAAATAAAAGTAAATGCAGCTTTTAAAACTTACGGTAAAGAACTTCTGAGCAAAGAGAATATTTGAACATTGAATCAGTTATGCAAAGGGATCTCACGTCACTTCGGCACCTGTAATTTGTCATTATTATTAAGCCATGAAATGAAAAGGTGAGCCAGGCAGTATGTGTTCTCCTGTGGTACGTTTATGTTGGAATGAGATACTAGGCCACCAGAGCCGCTAAAATATTTTTTAATGAATTCATAAAGAAAATCCAGACACTTAAAAATAACAAGGCCTACACCAGTGAGCTCCAACAGGGTTTGTTGAAGGGCGATCAATATTTCTCCTTGAGACTTTCTTCCCCTCGCAAGCACAGACATTAAGAGGTGAAGAGATCATTAGTTGCATCTTAAATACTAATGAGTTCAAAGCCAGATGTTTCAAATTTAAGGCTTCAATTTCTGATAGAACAACCTTCCCAAACAGGCAACCTTACCTCCGAACTTCCAGGGTATGAAACAGCAGGGATTATTTTTCATACATTCCCTAAGTAGATAAAATGACACATGGGCACAAAAATTTCATCACCGGGTTAAAAGTGATCACAGTTCTGAATAAATTACAAAAACATAAAAGGATAGCACTCTGAAGTCTTAGATTTTAGGGAAATGCATAGCACAATACCAAACAGCTCTCTAAGAGATGCTAATCAGTATAGCTTCAACTAACATTTATAGAGCAGTGAATTAATATTGTGATTAATGCTAAACTATTAATAGCCCTTGATTTACTTTCACAACCCATCGATTACAATTTAGCACAACACAGTACATTCTACCCCTTAAAACAACCCCATGAAAAAGTCTTAACATTACTGCTCATCTTAGAAGCAAAATGACGAAGTTGACATGTTCAAATTTTAGCCAGGGTTGGGTGTCACTAGTGAATGGCATAATTTTCTTACTTTTAGCCCAGATTGGCTACCTCTGAAACCCTCATAGGAACGTTTGTGTCATAGGTCAGTTATCAACATTCAGATTCACAAATAAGTGTGTAATTTTGCTCTCAATGCTGGGTTGCTCAACACTAGTATTGTAGCATAAGAAGAACAGTGTAAATATGTAAAAGTTCTACATATTTTGTAGCTTGAGTCCTACCCCCCACAAAGCATCATATATCAGCTAGAGGTCTAACAAGCTGTTGTGCTAATTTGAACGTAATAAGAAATCTCCTCTGATTTAGACATGCTGTCCTGTAAGATTCAAATGCTTAGATAGATGTGAGTTACACAATGGTACTAAAATACACTATCAGAAGAAAATTAGAGGATGCCCTAAGACACTATACCCTCAAAGAATTAGAATGAGTAAAATATATTCTAGGCTATATGGAAAGTTCTGGATTATTTCTTCTTCTTCTTCTTCTTCTTCTTCTTCTTCTTCTTCTTCTTCTTCTTCTTCTTCTTCTTCTTCTTCTTCTTCTTCTTCTTCTTCTTCTTCTTCTTCTTCCTCCTTCTCCTCCTCCTCCTCCTCCTTCTCCTCTTCTCTCTCCTTCTCTTTCTTTCTATCCCTCCCTCTTCCATCCCTCCTTCCCTCCCTCCTCTCTCTCTTTTCTCTCTCCCTCTCCCTCCCTCTCTTCTCCTCCCCCCACCTCTGTACATACTCACCTTTCTTGCAATTATTTGAACTATTGTAACTTAAGTTCAAGGTACTTACCCTGTATACATTATTGTTTTTTTAATCAACTTTTAAGACAAATAAGTTCCCAAAATAGCTTGGGAAAAGTGAAACTCAAATACCTTATTGATGCATGGATCAGGGTCTATAGAGAAGGAAAATGACTGCAGAGATGGAAATACAAACATAACATCAGCTAAGATCTAACTAACCCAAAGACAAGTTACTCATGTAGAATTATGGAGACAGAGCAGAAAACATCCCTGGAGTTGTAGAAATCCCTCCCTCCAGCCCCTGTGGAAGCAGGGAGCCTTAATCCAAACAGTTCCAAATAGATGAGTCTTCTTTGTTTGAAGGAAATCTCCAGGGTCTCAGAGTCAAATTTCAAACATGTGCTCACTCACATCTAACACGTTTCCCCAACCTTCATAAATCCTTTTCTTCTAAGTAAGAATGTATGAGAATTATGAGAAGAAATATTACACAAACTTTTTTTTTACTAACCCACCCAAGGAAAAAAAAAAAGCATTAAGAAAATGAAGCTCAACCTGACCCTAGGAAAATACTCCCTTTTCCAACAGTTTCTGCAGGCCAAGGTGTTTGTTGGCCTCCATCTTTCCTTTCACACATCCATTCTAATCAAAACTTTCATGGCATAGCAAAACATACACCTTCTTCTTCCATGAGCCTTCCACCAAACACAGATCCTGGAATTTAATCTCAGCCAATCTATTTCTGTTTCCAAAGTTTGTATTCTGGGTTGGTGCTTATTAAACACATAGATGCCATGATCCTTTTCTGTCTGAGTGGAGAAGGTTGGAGCCCTGAGATCTGCCATTTCAACTAGCTCTTCTACTCATGTGCACACAAACAAACAACAGAGAAATAATGAATGAGGTTAGTATTGTGTATCAGTGGAAGGTTCTATAGAAAAGTTTCTTTTTTTTTCTCGGAAGGAAACTGCAAGACACCTAAATGTCTTTAGTGAACAATCCTGGGTTATTAAAGCGGTATCTAGTAGCTGTGATGACCATTATTAAATTATCCCTAACGTTGCCAGATGACACACCACTGGCTACTACTCACTGAAAGCAAACACTGCCCAGCTGTTTAAAATTTGTTTACTCGATATGGTAAGTCTTCAAGAGCTACCTCGCTGTAGTTCTTGTTAGTTAGAACTACCTACCTGTTAGTTTTTATGAACTTGACCCAAACTAGAGATACCTAAGAAGAAGGAATCACAGTAGAGGACTGCCTCCATCAGATTGTCTCGTGGGTATGCCAGTGGAACATTTGTTGACTCATGGTAGGTATGAGAATATCCGACCCACCGTCGGTAGTGCCATCCCTTAGCGCGTAGCCCTGGATTATATAAGGGAGGTAGCTAATCAAGCCAGTCAACAGTATTTCCTCTGTGGTCAGTGCTTTCAGTTCCTGCCTCCAGGTTTCTGCCTCAGTTTCCTCTGATGATGGACAGCAGCCAAATTAACTCTGTCCTCTTCAATATGCTTTTAGTTAATGTTTTAACACGGCCACAGAAAGCAAACTAAGACAGTGCAGGAAGAAACCACGTGTCTTCTGAGGTTCTCTTGACTCTGACTCTTGCTGACCAAATGGAACCTGAACAGCGCTGTAATATATATTCCCCATCAATAAAAATCGAGAATTATATATTCTTGTTATCCATGAGGGATCATTTAACTTACACTAGTACTTATCATAGTAAAACCAGAATAATACACATAAACTGACTCTTCTGTGTATCGTAGTAAAAACAGAATAATACACATAAACTGACTCTTCTGTGTATCATAGTAAAAACAGAATAATGCACATAAACAGTCTCTGTCTGTTTCTCTGTGTGTCTCTCTCTGTCTTTCTCTCTATCTCTATCTCTGTCTCTCTCTGTCTTTGTCTCTCTCTGTGTGTCTTTCTCTTATACACACAGAGAGAGAGACAACTCCCCTTCACACACATCTCTTTCCCCTTCTTCTCAGTGTTTTCATGTGTGTCTGTGATATGTGTGTCCCTGTCACATATATTGAAGTCAGAGGACTGAAGTGGAAACTTAAGGGTTCTTCAGGAAATCAGTTGTGCTGGATGATGTTGTGCTGGGGCAAAAAACATGAAGGAATGTTTTGCTGAAGCAAACAAAGATGGAAGGATGTTCTGCTAAATCAAGCATGTGAAAGGACACATGATGAAGGATTTTTCCCTCATGACATGCATGTATTGATCTGTCTTACATTGCATAGTTAAGCTCCATTTGTTGGGACTCCATAGAGAGAACTGCACAAAAAAAATAAAATAAAATAAAATTCTGGTGGTGTGCTGTGGTTTCTTGCCACTTCTGAAGACTTGGGTCAATTAGCAAAGTGTTGTCAGCTGAGACAGACTCACATGCTGATGCAAGACACATGGTAAGGCAAGAACCCTGAAGGACACATGAGGTTTAAAGGGAGTATAAATAGGACTCAATAGATGCTGAACTTGGCTTGCTTGTAGATCTTGCTGTACAATGCTTATTGGTCTTCACTGATCTTCACTTCATTGAGAGAGGTACACCCTAGAACTTTCCCTGTTCTTCCTGTTGGCCCTGGTCCCTCCTGCTGACTCATGCTGAGGCTGAGGCCTGGCTGTCTCTGCTAGGAAGTACCATAATTGCTGATTCCTGTTTGCTATTTTGACTATACCGAATTAAACTGCTGATATATTCGTGAAGTGTTTGTGAGCAGGTTAAGCTGCCACTGCTGACCCGTGAACTGAACTTCTAATTTCCTGACAACACAGATAGGATTTGCTCCAAGGAACCATTTCTAAACAGCTCCACTTCCCACATATCTTTTCTTTCCCACTTCCTCTGGTAGGTGATGGGATGGAAAGGAGGTTAAAATGCTTAAGAACCACCATTAAAAGTAGACTTTGAATAAATTAGATATTGGTAATTAACCTTCCACTTTGTTTGAGACAGGGCCTCTTGTCCATCATTGCATCCTCCAGTCTGGCTGGTTCATGAACTTTCAAGAATTCTTCTATCTCCATCTCTCACCTCAGCATTACAGTCCTGGGTTTGCAGATATGTTCTCTTGCATCAGGTTTTCAATGGGCTCTGGAGATCTAAACTCAGTTTCCCACACTTGCATAGCAAGTGCCTTGTGCACCAAGTCATCTCCCAAGTTCAGAAAACATCTTTGAAGTAGTTCACACCTACAAATACACAGTGAAATTGTCCATTATTTCTCTAGCTCTAAGTAATAATGTATAGAGTGGCTATGTACTTTTTTTTCTCTACAAAATATATAGTATTTTGAATTATCATTTGATAGACAGATTTTCTTTAGATAACTCAACCATAAAGCCTCTGTCTTTAGACTGCAACTTTAAATACAAAGCTGGGCTTGAAACCTTAGGGCGAGGAGGAAGACTTGTCAAATATTTTATCTTATAATCACACATCTATTCAAGACTATGAATGTGTCAGAGAAACCCACTGAATGTTCCTAAGGGAAACCAAGAAAGTTGTGAAGGAAACACTAACCCCACACCAGTGTCATAGGCATGGGAAATCAATGTCTGCAAAGTCTTTGGACTGTCAGAGAAACCATGGTTGGGGCTGCTTTGGCTCTGACTCCCTGAGACACCCACAGGAATTATTAGAGGTTCAGAATGGCAAGCCTCATTACCATAGATGTAATAAAGCTTATTTTCTGCAGACTTCTTGGTCATCACCCCTTAAAAGTGGTGAAATGCTGATATCCCCTGAACTCTCATGAAAAATGGAGTAACTAAATCTAATTTTTGAGTCTAAAATTGCTAACTTCCTAGAAAAACCATCAAGAGTTACACAGAGGACTACTTCTCTGCCTAGAAGCAGAAGTGGAGTGCTATCTCAAAGCCTGTCATAGTTATAGGAAGGGGGGAGAAGGAACAGCAGTTTATGCTATATATCTTATCCCAGACAGTTTCTCCTAGTGAGTCACAGGTAAATAGATCCACAAAGTACCATAGCAGTGAATGAGCATACCTTAGGGCCATACTCTCAGTATCTTATAGAGCATTTACCTGCAGTTTTTGTGCTTTGGGAATGGGATGTATTCATGTGTATATATTCACATGCTTGCACCTGTACATATGACAAGTGTGAGGACAAAGTCAAAACTAGGCTTCTTCCTCTATCACTCCTCCTGGGGTCTCTCAATGAACCTGGGGTTCACTGACTAAGCAAATCTAATCGGCCAACAAATCCTATGACATCTTTTGCTTCTCTCTGCCCCCGATGTTGGGACTCTATGGATATGCAATGTGCTCTGGTTTTTACGTGGCTGCTGGGTAGTCCATCCAGGTCTTCATGCTTGCACGTTAACAACTTTACAAATTGAGCCATGTCCTCTGTTCTCAACTGTAGCTTTTATAGCACATAAACAACATAAGAACACATGGTCATCTGGAAAAGATGCAAGACATACCATCTATACTGGTAGCCACTAAACTTGCCTCTGAGTACCCTTTTCCACATACCTGACACAGAGGAGAGGTGCCAAGCAATATGCTTTTTGTGAACACACAGGGATTAGACTGTCCTATTTCCAATGTTCATTCCTATCATGGATAAGTAGTTCTTTGACACATCTGGTTTGTTTATTGTCCTCATGCATGTGGTTTTTATGGTAACTGACATGGGAGCAGAAGAGATTGTTGGATACTCAGAGCTTGCAAGTAAGATGGCTGATAACAACATGTCTAGGTGACTCTAGACATTACATTGCTGCTGTTTCCTTAAAAAACATGCTAGCGTTTCTCAATAGATGCAAACCATAGACCTTTAGTCATGGCATAATTCTCTTAAATTTCCCAATTACAGGAATTTTCTGGAGGGCCAGATCCTTTGCTAGATAATGTTGCCCTGAGGAAGATGGAAAGCCCTGATTCGTTACCAGGCATCCAAGTACTAGAGAGCATTGCTGGTGCCACATAATTGCCCTGGGACAATGACAACCAGCTCCTCTCAGCTTCAAACTAATGTTTAAGACACTCTATCTTTAAGAGATGTTTGTAAAAAGTTAACCATATGCTGTTTTCAAAAAGAGGTTAGGAACATGAAACTAGATCTATTAAATCTGTCTTTCCACACTGGGTGTTGCATGTCACCATTTGGAAGGATGGTTCCTCTTCTATATGCCCTCAGACTCCAGATTTCACTCAGTTCTAGGATACAGACATTGAAATAGAGATCTGCATATAGCATATTAACTGGGAAGCCCTGGGGGCCCAACATCTCTGAAAGAGTCCAAGGAGCAAGAAACAAGTAGGAAGCTGTGTTAAAAAGCAGGAAACTCAGTATACAGAGCAGCCGATCCCAAAGAAAGTTCTAGAGCAAAGAAGGTCCTTCAGAGTGGTCAGATCCTTATACTGCCCAGTCTGTGTTTTAATGGATGTGGGATGCCCTTCATGACCTCGCACAAGACAGTTGTCTTCTCTGGGCGTCTTCAGTCATGATCCATGAGCAATCTAAAACAACTATAACATACATTGGCCTGAAAGTAGCATCTGGAACACCCACGCCACAGCATCCCCTCCTAACATTAACTATCAATTCCAATCTTCCTTGCCTTTGTGCATCTGGTTTTATTGTTCTATATTTCAATAAGAAAAGAAATAATCTTGGTTCTCCAATCATCTCTTTAATAACTAAGAAGCCCCACACATTAGAGACCTGTGATTTAGCAGTGAGTTCGTGCACCATTTCAATGCACAATAGGGGCAGAGAAGGGGAGTTAACATATTTTAGCACCAAGATGTCAAGTTTCATTAGGGTTAGCTGTTCCAGGAGGAAAGCGAAGGGAACTAAACTAGAAGAACACTAACAAAGTCTCATATTACCATGCTCTTTAAGTGAACTGGCCATACGTTGGTAGTTTACATTGAAAAAAATAAGGAAATGTGCGTTTTGTACATCTCAGTGAGCCGGCGCTCTCATCCACTGAGCCTTCTCAGCAATCATTTAGTGGTCAGACAAGCTCACAAGCAAGGAGAGCATCCAGGGTTACTACTGTAGTTATGGCTGAATTTCCAGTGTCGTGTTCGAGTGTTTACAGTGAGCACTGTTATTGGGAAACATGCTTCATCACTTGGTCACTAAATGATCTTTTTCTCAAGTTTTCAACTGAGGCTCATCACACTTAAGTCGATTGTCAACAGAGGTTTTGTTTGACCTCAGAAAAAGCCAGACTGTTATCTGTGTTCTGGCATTTGTGTATAGACAGAACCCAGTGTTCTCCAGAGCTAAGAGGCCGTCTGTCCTTGTTAACAGGGAAGAGTTTTCTAAGTAAACTGCCAAGTGTGGATGGGTCTCAGACTCATCTGTATATTCTGTGTGAACAGAGGCAATTCATAATACAAGTAATTGCCATTCTGATAAATGGTAAAAGTTTGTTAAGCCTTGAACCCTACATCTAAATCATGATAGCCCCAAAGAGCACAGCAGTCAGTGGATATAACTGGCTTTTAAAACAAACTCTAATGCCATGTTCATATGAACTATATAGAGAAATTATTCGGGGATATTATAAAAGAAAACAACCCAGTAGTTCTTCATATTCTAATGTGATCGACATATGATGTCGTGTGGTTTTATCCATGTTGGTTTATGCCAGTGTATGTTCAAATTTTAACCTTTCCAGATGCATTCTGCAATAAGATACCAAGGGGCCTGGTTCCTTCCAATCCTCTCCCAGCAACACCAGTATTTCTTTCTCTCTTTCTTTCTTTCTCTCTTTCTTTCTCTCTTTCTTTCTTTCTTTCTTTCTTTCTTTCTCTCTTTCTTTCTTTCTTTTTCATTACACAGAGTAGTTCAGAGTCTAACCTGCAAGCGGCAAATGGAATTCTCTTTTCTGCTTTGTACTAAGTAGCTCACAGTAGACTTTCCAATGAAGCTGGCATGTTTTTGCTATTAGTGAAGCTGAGGGGTACATGTTGGGTTGTGTAGTGGTACAGAGGTATAGGGACTATCAGATCATCCTTGGGAGATGAGGAAGAACTCTGTCCTTCCTCATGTGCATTTGAAGAAACTTCAACCTAAAATCTACCTGCAGGCCAAGTGAGTCTTGCTTTTTCTCTGCTTCCTTGTACTTACTTTGGGAATCCCCCTTTTTAGAAAAGAATTGAGGTGGTCAAATATGCACAATATTTTTGGTAGGAACCTATTTCTCTCCAGGTGTGTTAGGTTTGCCTAAAATTCACTAAGTAACCCAGTTGGACCTGGAACTCACGATCTTCCTGCTTCAGCCTCTCCAGGGCTGGGATCACAATCATGTAACACATACACAGTTCTAAATGATTTTTTATTCTAACTATATAGATTTAAAGACCACCTATATGTATAATAGGCCCATATATAAGTTACTAACCATGGCGATTGTCATTTGTGTTAATTTAAAAAAAATAGCATTGTTAATCATCTCAGTAAATTGTTTTAAAACATTTATCTGGAGTTTAAATTGGTAAAGGCAATAATCCAGGTTGTTGAGCCTAAGTAGCGTTGCAATAATATCCCATGTCTTTGCCTAGAAACAGTCTACATATTTAACATACAAATAACAAAAGAATGGCCACAGTTAGGAGACTTGCTCACAATGGCAATATCAAGAAGATGAGGCTTTGCTTCGTGCTAAAAATTGGAGCTCCTGGCTGTTGATACATTTGACTGTCTAGTCATTTAACTTACGAATGAGGGCAATTAGCTTTCAAGTTGCAACCTTTTTTATTGGGGGGTGAAGGGGAGTTACTCTGTAAAGGCTTCACATTTAAGCTTATTTTCATCTTAAACAGATTTTTAGAGACCTGAGCTGCTATTTTGATACCTTGATAATTTGTGGTCTTGCTAAAGACCAAGTCTTTGCATTGCCTTCAGGACTTGATTTGTTATTTCAAACTTCCAATTATTTCACACCTCCCTCTGAGGCTTTTCCTAATTGGGTTGTATTTTCTCAATTGAAATTAGAACTGGACTGAGTTTTGCTTCAAAATCCAGGGCCACTTTGAAAGATTAAAATTATATCCTTGTTTTAAAATAGATGTTACTGTTTTTGTAATCTTAATTTCATCGTGTGGCTCAAATTGGGGCTCCAAAGCAGTAGGAAAATATTTTCCTACCCAGTCCTGATACTCTGTTTTTATTTCTAATAAAGTTGTGATAAATAAGCAAAAGGAAATGTTTATCATTTCAAAAGTTTAGAAAATATTGTGATAATTATATATGATCCAGCAAATGAATTTCATGATTCATAACTATTTCCAACTTCATCCCTTCTACAGGTAGAAATGATCCTGTTACTGCAAAGACTGATCAAACTTGTGCCCAAATCAAATCAGTCTTAAATCCAAGGTCCTCTTTCTCATTAGAGAGAGTTAAGAAGAAAAAAGTTTAGCGGTTCTTGTAAGACATGAGGGTCTCTATGTCATTCCAAGAATAAAAAAGTTCTTATTCAGTCCCTTGTAGACCAAGAGTGAACGTTTTGAGTTACTGCAACTTGAGGGGTGTGATTTTTTCATTATTTTCCATTTCCTGAATAATCTTAAGAAAAATAAAACCACAACCCACATGTTCTACAGCTTTTCCCTAACCTGCTAGGTGTACAAATTGCTTTCTAAAAATACACCTTAGTTTTCAACTCTGTCCAGTCATGCAGGTATTTGAGAAATAAGAGAATTGTTACATTTTTCATCTAAGCCTTCTCCCTTAATCACAATCCGTGTCCTAGTTACCTTTCAATTAATTCTTTGAGGATTTCATGGAGTATATTTGGATCACATAACCTCTTCCCCCACAACAATTTCTGTCAGATCCACCTCCCTTCCATATCCACCCAACAGGATGCCTTTTAAAAAGTCTATAGATTCAAGTTTGTAGTCTCCATGTACTCTTGTGTGTATGGCCTTCTTGGATTTCAGCTGATCTACCTGGCGCAGCATCCTTAAAGAACCTGGCCTTCTTCTTCCAAAAGCTATCAGTAGCTCCTCAACTAGGGGTGAGACTTGATGCCCACCTCCTGTCTCCATGCTGGGATTGTGTCTGTCTTGAGCTTATGAAGGTCTTGTACATTCTGTCACAACCCCTGGATTCATATGAAACACTGTCTGGTCTCATCTAGAAAACAATGTTCCTTTCTATCCATCAGCTGCCCATGGTTCTTACAACTTTCCATCCTTTCTTCTGCAGTGACAATGGGGAAAGAGAGTGTATAGTACAGATGTCCATTTTTGGATGGATTAGGCAGCTGTGTGTAGAAAAGAAGAATGACGTTAGATCCTTGTCTCTCAGCCTGTGTAAAATGCAACTCCAAATGGATCAAGGACTTCAATGTAAGACATGATACCTTGTGTTTGATAGAGGAAAAAGTAAGGGATATGCTTGAACGGACCAACACCAGAAAGGACTTTTTGAGCAGCGCAGTCAGTAGGACAGGCATTAAGACGAATCATTGAAAATGGTACCTCATGAGCCTCAGAAGGTCTTCTGTATAATAAAGGACACTTATCTGAGTGAAGAGTCATCCTCTAAAATGAAAGAAAAACATCTTACCAGCTATCCAGCTGACTGGTGGCTAAGTATCTAGAATATACAAAGAATACAAAAACAAAACATCAAAAACACAAACAAATCAATTTTTAAAACAGAGCATGGGACTAAACACGCCTTAAAAACAATGCAAAGGGCTGTGAAATGTCTTTCATTGTTCAAACTTTTTAGTCATGAGGGGAAACACATATTGAATCTTTGATATTTTATCTTAGCCTAGATGAAATCTTTAATGACTTGGAGCCTTCTTCCATCTTACTCCTGACAGAATGACTAACAATTTATTAGCAAGTGACAGTAACTGGTGGCCTGGTTGTGAGGACTGGGGAACACTTATGGCTGAAGGGAGTGTGAGCTGGTGCGGCAACTCAAAAAAAATAAAAAAAAATCAAGATGACGTTCCCTCTTGAAGCCAGAAACCTACAGCATGATTCAGGTCATCTTCACAAGGTATTCTGCTCTAAGTTCTTAACAACAGATTCCCCTCTCTGTACAAGCAACACTTTAGGGACCTTGGTCCACCAATGCAGTGTTCTAGAAAAAATAAAATAAAATAAAGCCAAAATTACCAGCAACATAAAAATTCAAATAGTTAAAATAAATATTACTTTAGAACAGTCTCATCTTTTCGCTGTGCCTAGCAAATCTTATTGAGCCACTCATGAAGACTCTTTAAAGTTAAATGACACAGAAGATCCATAGTATTTTGGTTTGATCAAAAGTTGGGGTGAGGGTTACAACAGAACACCCTACATGAAGCCAAAAGCAAAGAAACCCCATTTTGAGGTTTTAAAAACAAACAACAAAACAAAAACCAGTGATGTCTAGGCCAATTTGCAAATGTAGTAAAAAAACACACACACACATACACATTTAACTAGTTATCACTTTTTTCACGACAATTCAGAAATTTGGATGGCAGCTAGAGAGACTGGTATTTAAGAACACTTACTGCCCTTCCAGTTGACCTGAATTCCATTCCCAGCATTCACATGGTGGTGGTGGTGGTGGTGGTG
>NW_022196911.1:108691268-108696268 GCF_008632895.1 Mastomys coucha
TGTGTGTATGTATCACTGTCGTGTTTCAGCTTTTTGTGACTACATTTTTATGTAGAATAGGGGGTAAGAGGAATGACTTCCTTTTGGCTCTAGATGATGGTAGATTAGTGTTATCCAATACAAAGAAGACTAATTCACAAATGTGAGCCACACAGGATTTCAAGTCTGCATAGGCCTCAATAAAAGGAGAAAGGTTAATATTTTAATATAAATACATAAGTAAAACTATTATTTTAATATGGTCTGGAAATTATCAATGCAATTTTTACACTAATTGTTTTAAAACCTTATGTGGAGCTCATACTTGGATACAAGTTGGGACTAATTATATTTTCTGGCCCAGGTAGACTTTCAATCTGGCAGATGTCATTCTATGTTTCTGAACAAGAGACATGAAGCATCAACCATCATGTGCCCACATCTCTGCATTCATTTTACATGTTAGTGCCTAAATATCATCTCACTCTGGTTAAAACACAATAGTAATGATTACCATTGTGGCTTTCAGTCATTGAACAGCAAAGTTCTCAATGCTGGAAATAAATCAGCAAGCATATTCCAAAAGATAAGGAAGGAGAAAATGTGGGTGGGAACTGACTTAGATCCTTAGTGGTTCACTATATACTCTTCCTTTTCATCATGGTGGAGAAAATGAAATAACTATAAAAAGAATACAAAATACGGAAACAAATTCCAGACAAAGAATTTAGTGTCAAAAGAAAACCAAAATAAGCCTCATAAAATAATCATAATTTTAAAAGAAGCAAGCAAATATGTGCCCTTCCTATCACAAATGGAAAGTCTGAAACCATTCAGGGATGGTTGCTCTTTTTCTTGACCTATGATTTTTTTTTTAAGTAAAACAACACCACAACCCAAGTTCGAAGACTCTGGCCAAATGAGAAAACAGCTGAGCCAGGTGTGCAATGGAAACATAGGCAGTAATTAAAATCATATTTCACAAGCATATTTAATGACATGGAAAATGCTCATAATTTATATTTACATTTGAAACAGCTTATTGGCTTTCGTTCTAAGTGAATATGGGGGAGCAAGGACTGGAATTACCCTCTCCCACTAAGAAATGTGAGCATCACACAGAACCTTGACACCCCTCTGTGGAACGCCAGCACTCTCTTTGTACCCTTCCTCTGTCTCTCAGACATTTCAACTTCTGTCCTCCTCTGCCTTCTCTCAGTGTGGTCCCTGGCTCCCTTTGACCCTCTCTACCTATGAGGTTGTTCAGAGAACTGTCCAGAGATAGCAAGCAGGGCTCATCCCGTGCCTCAACTCTTGTTCTCAGTCTCTCTCTCCATTGCTGTGTGGCACGTCGTGAGCTGTCTACTCTCAGATAGTTTGTGTGAGAAGATGAGGATGAATGCTCATCATAACTAGAACCTTTATTTCTACAACTGAATATGTGCCCATTCCTTATGGACAACTATGGGAGCAGTTCATTTCATTATGGGTCTCTACCCAGTAGGCGACCTTTCATTCTTGAAGAGTCTTTAATGTGTGGACCACTGCTTTCATTGTGTTGTCATTTCCTATTGCCATGATCATAAGGAACAATCATGGCAGTGCCAGCATCTTGATGGTTCGAATCCATCACCACAGACAGCATGGTCATCTGTTGTCTTTACCTGTTGATTCAGTGGCTAGAGAGCATTGATGTGGTCCAGTAGTCATTTAACTTCTAGTTCTAAAGAAACAGGTCTTTGTTTGCTTGTTTGTTTTTGTTTTTGTTTTGTTCCTGGATGAAGACATTTTCCCCATTGGTCAAAGCATGCAAGCCAAGAAATTATTAGATTCTGGGAATAGAAAGCAAAAATCTTGCTCTGAAGAAAGAAGGGATAAAAATAAGTGTCCTCACTCCTGTTTCTAAACCTTCATTCTGAACCTGCAACCCTGGCCGTGGCAACTGTTGGACCCTGATCTAAAATGTATACGCCTTGTTGGAATAGGTGTGGCCTTGTTGGAAAAAGTGTGTCACTGTAGGGGTGGGCAATAAGACCCTCCTCCTAAGCATGTGTGAATCTGCCTTTTCCTAGCAGCCTTCAGATGAAGATGTAGAACTCTCAGCTCCTCCTGCATCATGCCTGACTGGACACTCCTATGCTTCTGCCCTGATGATAATGGACGGAACCTTTGAACCTGTAAGCCAGCCAAAATTAAATATTGTCCTTATAAGAGTTGCCTTGGTCATGGTGTCTGTTCACATCAGTAAAACTCTAACTAAGATAGCAAGCCATTGGAAGAAAGCCAGTAAGCAACATCCCTCTATGGCCTCTGTATCAGATCTTGCCTCTAGGCTCCTGTTCTGACTTCCTCTAATGATGAACAACAATGTTGCTGTGTAAGCCAAATAAATTCTTTCCTTCTCAAGTTAAATAAATAAGTAAATAAATAAATAAAACAAATGTATACACCCTATAGACAACTTGGCCCCAACCCTGCAAATTGTCATCACCTGGATGGTTCATCGGTTATCTCTAAAAGTTCATTCCAGGTAATAAATCTACAATTAGTAGAGGGTCTTCCTAGTATGCATAACGCTCTGAGTTCAATCTCCAAGCACTGCCTAAACTGGATACTGTGGTACACATGTGTGCCCCATGCCCTTGGAAAGTGTGGTACCCATGTGTGTCCTGTCCTAGGAGGGTTAAAACAGGAGCAGAAAATGATCCTCAGCTACATAGTGAGCTAGAGGCCAGTCTGGGACATAAGAGACTATATTTTGAATTAAAAAAAAAAAAACACTCTTCAAATATCGGTTTCCAAATAATGGGGAACATGGTAGTAAGATCCTTGAATTCTATGAACAAAGGCCCATTGTTACATGCCTCTTAGATGCTATCATGATCCTCTGTAATGGTCACCCTAGAGTGAACATTCATATTGGAAGAAATTAACTTTGACTACTTTTGCAAGTCTGTAGATATACCACTTCGCCAAATTTCTATGACCCCAAAAAAGCACAAACAAACAAGTAAAACAAAACAAAAACAAAACAAAAAAAGACACCCACAGCCAAATAGGGGTGAAGCTTGGGGACTCATAAAAACTAAACCACCAACCAAAGAGTATAAACCAGGAGCCCCTGGTGACTCAGAGGAAGATAAGAGAGGGTATGGGGGAAGGATTGTGGGATGGGTAACTGGGAGGGGAACAATGTGTAGGATGTAATGTGAATAAGTTTACACACACACACACAAACAAACAAAAAATAAATAAAAACAAAAGAGACTTTCAACAGTATGATGGAAGCGAATCTACTGAAAGGCCCTGGGTATGTGATCCTTAGAGGTGAAGGTCTAAAAGGTTCCACTAACATCTAGAGTAGGCACGGGGAGCCCAGCATTCATTGTTGCTGTCCAACATCCTGCTGTAAAGTCCAATGTGAACAATCAGACAAGAAAAAAATGAAAGAAATGAAAAAAAATCTAAGCTAGAAGCATGAAACTATCTCTGCAGATGGATGGTACTCTGGTGGTTTGAATGAGAATTGCCCCCATAGGCTCATAACTTTTAATCCTTAGTCACCAAGACAAGAACTATATGAGGATTAGGAGGTGTGGCCTTGTGGGTAGGAGGGATTTGAAAGGTCAAAAGCTCACCATAGGCCAGGTCTCCTTCCACCCACCCCCCCACTCCCTTACACCAGTCCACCTTTCTGAAAATCAGGATTTAGACTTTCATCCCCATGGCTGCCGGCCTGCAGCCATGCTTTCTACCATGAGAGTCACAGACCAGGCCTGTGAAAATGTAAGCAAGCACCCAATTAAATCTCCCATTAAATGCTTTCTTTTGTAAGAGTTGCCTTGGTCATGGTGTCTCATTGCAGCAAAAGAACAGAGACTAAGACAGATGGTGTGATCCTATATAGAGGAAATCCTGGAAATTCCACAAAATTTCAATCTAGATATATCCATATATGCAGATAGATTCAGCAATGTTGCAAACCACAGAGTCAGCACACAAAATCAGATATATTTCTGTAAAATAAAAAATGAACAAGATAAAGGAATCATTTTTTGATGCCAGGGCTTGAAAGGGAATGATTTGAGGAACGTTTTAGACTGATTCATTTTTACTTTATGTGTATGAGTGACTATGTGTATGACTGTGCACTGTGTGCATGCAGTGCCCATCATGGCCAGGAGAGGGCGTCAGGTCATTGGGAACTGGAGTTAGGGATGGCTATGCACCAACTAGGTCCTTTGTAAGAACTAGTATTCCTATCTGTTGGGTCATCTCTCTACTCCAGTGAAGGAGATCTGCACCTTGGTTATGGTGGTGGGTGTGAGAGTGTACATTTAATAACCGCACGAACCATGCATTTTAAATAGTCTTGTGTATAAATACCACAAAATCATCCTTTTTTGCAAAGGATGTTTGAAAGGAGGTTTGAAAATAAAACACATATTTAAGAATTCACATAGTCTTCTGAATGTGCAGAGAAAAATAGTAACTGACGGGCTTGTGACTGACTGGTGCTTGTTATATTTTTCTTTTTACTCAGTATAGTTTATAGGGTGTATCCCTTACTTTATAATCATAAAAAGGCTGTTTCGAAAGTATATACAGGATCTTCTTTCAATTTACTTCCATATAAGAGTTAGTACTGTAAAGCATCAGGACCCATCCTGTGGACGGTACCCACCAGCCTTTGGCCGTGGCAGATGAAGAAAGGCACCGCGATATATTGAGCTGACATCAAATATTAATACCCATTTCACATTCAATCTCATAACCATCTGTGTCTCAGAATCCTATTTTTATATGGGTACAATCAGAAAGAGTCCAGAAACATAAGTCATAACTAAAAAGTCAAAAGCCATGTCTAATAAAATTGTCTAATGTGTTTACCTAGAAATCTGGAGGAGGCTCTGACTATTGAAGCTGCATGAAATACTAGCAAGAGAGATTTTAAGGACCTAGCCAACAAACCGCAGAGAAACACTCGTTACCTTGGATGTCAATGGCCAGACAAAGGGGTT
>NW_022196911.1:108700313-108700757 GCF_008632895.1 Mastomys coucha
GAGGGAGGGAGGGAGGGAGGGAGGAGAGAGAAACTTTTGCCTCAACATGGTTTTTGAAATCCAGCCTTTTTCACTTTGGGTTTTTCCTGGCAAGGATACTAAAACAACCTTCTAAAGAGCTACCACCGCTGAATTCACAAACCTTCCAGCCATGCCCCAAGCCACATGTCCATGGTGCACCAATGCACATTTGGCTTACTCAGAATTCAGGAACCTATCTTTTTAAACAGGCATTCATTCTTCTAAGGAGAAACAGCTGGTCCCAGCACAGGCCTAGGAAGTGAGATGGACACCCATATGGCTGAGAAGAGAAAGTGATAGACATAGATAAAAATGGGTTTTTAACAAAAGACTTTAAGACCTATGGCAAGTTTTACTGAACAGTTTTTGTCTGCTTGGGACTCTTGCTGCTAAGGGTAACTTCCTAAAGAAACAAAGAGTTGA
>NW_022196911.1:108700767-108740383 GCF_008632895.1 Mastomys coucha
TTTTTTTTTTTTTCTAAGTAACTCTAATAAGTGGAATTTCATTAAAGACATCTCAGGGATTTTAATCAATTTTTAAAAATACCTTAATTTTTATTGTGTCTTTGTGTATCCAGGCCGTGCACTGTGTGTGGAAGCTATAGGACAACTTGGGAAGTAAGTGCTCTCCTCCCACCATGTGGGACCTTGGGATTGAACTCCAGTCATAAGACTTGGTGGTGAGAGCCTTAACCAGCTAAGCCATTTTGCCAGCCCTTAATCAAGACTTTTGCTGGGCACATCTCATCTGGTGCCATTGGTTCTTGTAAAATAACAGCCGGTTTTTAATCACTGTAAACACACAATCCTTTCCCTGACCACGGAGATCTCAGCCTACAAATGTTTTACATAAAACAATTTCTCCAGGTTCATCAGCCATCACATGGGAACTGCACATTCCAAAGTAGAAAGCCATATTTATTTTCTCAAGCCCCATCATGGCCAATTACCATAGATTCTGCTATTCTAAGGGATCCTTGTTTCAATGTCTTAGGACTTGCCAACAGGTGACTGGATACTCCAGTGGGCTTGCTGGCTCCTCTAAGGATCCTTGAGGCAAGTACAACTTGAGGGCAGGATTCCGAAGGGAAAAACCTTGGTCCCAAATCATCAGACCCTTCCAGGGCCTCTTCTGACATTCACGCCAGCAGCAGATTCTTCAAAGTGTTCTGAACATCACATTGGCTACAGAAGGGGAGAGATTCAGGAAGCATCAGGAACAGTGCCATGTCACCTAAGGTCACTGGATCCCTGAGGACTTGAATAAAATTGGCTCCTGCTACATCCTGCAGGACATTCCTAGCTTACCCCATGATTCCTGCCGAATATCAGAATATTCTGTTTCCCTGGTCCTATCTTGCTGCAAATTCTTCTTGCTGAAATTTTTTTATCTCGGTTCCTTTCTTGACTGCATCTCTCCTCCTAAGGGCATTTGCTCCCCTTTGCCCCAGGCATGGAACCTAACTGTGCCTAGGTGGTTAGCTGGCTGTTGGTTTTTAGCATGGATCTCTTTAGGAAGTGAATTTGTTCTGGAGGGGTTTGGAGGTGAGTGAAGTTATTCTGGAGAAATTCATGATTGAACCCAAGAGTGGATTTTAATGGTCATGCCCTTAACAGCACCTCAGATACTCTCTCTTCCCCCGCCCCCTCTCTCTCTAGTTCCTCTTGTTTCCTGCTCTGTCTATAACTCTCATTGACCCCAGCTCCCTTCTGCCTCTGTGCTCATGTGTATACTTGCCAAATGCAGGTTATCTTTTTTTTACTCTGAGAACACACTCCCACATTCTCCCTTCCCACGGAGTCACTTTCTTCAAGAAAGGTCTCTGCTTACATAAAGGCTGTTTGTTGCCAAGTATCAAAATACTGATGCTTTTTTAAAAGTTGTGTTATATAATAATAAAGCAAGCCTACCTCATATGTACCAATGGCCTATGTAATACTTAGTGGAGAAATCTTGGACTCTTTTCCTTGGGGTCCTATTTTCTTCCCAACATTTCCTCTCCACCCATTCTAATAACAACAGGAAAGTGTCTGGGTTTGAACCTTGATCTAAGTTTTAAAAGAGGCTCTACCAGCAACTGACTGAGATGGATGCAGATACTAACAGCCAACCATTGGACTGAGGTCGGGGACCCCTATGGAAGAGTTAGGAATGAAGGAACTGAAGGGGATGGCAACCCCACAGGAAGAAAACAGTGTCAACTAATCTGGACCCCTGAGAGCTCCCAGAGACTAAATCACCAACCAAAGAGCATGCATGGGCTGTTCCAAGGCCCTGGGCACGTATGTATCAGAGGGACTGCCTTGTCTGGCTTCAGTGGGAGAGGACAAATCTAATCCTGTAAAAATTTGATACCCCAGGCATGGGGAATGCCAGCCAGGACATCTTCTCAGAGGTGAAGGGGAGGGGAATGGGGTGGAGAACTCTGGGAGGGGGGGACCAGAATGGGTCAATATTTGGGTTGTAAATAAAAATAAACATAAAATGCTCTTGTCTGGTAGTTTCTGCAATTATTCTAGGGTTCCAGGGAATAGATAATTTTTTATTCTTTTTTTTTTATACTGCCCTCTACTATTTATTGTGTTCTGTGTTTCTTCATTTTGGTGTTTCCTATTATGTGGGACAGCATCTTGTTGTAGGGTCCCTGTAGGGCCCTCCCTTTATCTCATGATCATCACTCTCTCCAGTTCTGGTATCCCAGGATATGCCCCCATGTGTGCGGCTCTTTGCTGTTAACAGCATGGCTTTTTACAAATAAAATTGAGCCCAGAATGGAGATGTTTTTCTTCTTAATTATGGAGGATACCGAGAAGATGAGACATGGAAGGGAAGTAGAAAGCCTCTCACTCTTTTCAGAGATAAAACTTTTTCCTGAGCAAATCATGGCTTCTCTCTAATCTCTTCTCAACATGCAGGGACCAGAAAGATCATTCTCTTTTTAAATTTCGATGATGGAGCTGGAGAGGTAGGTCTGTGGTTCAGAGCATTTGTTCTTGCAGAGGACCTGGCTTCAGTTCTTAGCATCCACAAGGCAGTTGACAACCAGCTGTAACTCCAGTTACAAAAAATCCGATGCCCTCTTCTGGCCTTCCTGGGCATCACATCCATACTGTGCATATAGATGTGGGCAAGACATTCACACACTTAAAATAAACATAAAATAATACATAAATAAATATATATTGTTATAAAGTAATATATAAATAATACATAAAAATAAAAATAAAATCTTTTAAAAGAGAATTTTATAAAATTAAAATGTGATAAATATTTCATAATTTATACATATATGGTTCCACTTGATGTTATGACATGTGTATACATTGTGGGATGATCGACTAACATATTCCTTACCTTAGCTATGTGTAAAAATTTTTCCACTGAGCTTTACCTCTCTTTGGAGAAAACTGATGTTCTTTATGGAGAACATGTCCTTAGCAATAGGTTACCAATTTCACAGCTCTCTAATCTTGCCTGCTACATCCCCAACATGGGTCTCATTTGTGTCTTGACTTATCTGGAACTTTTTACATAACTGCCTTTAAATTCTCTAATTGCAAACAAAACACCAGGCAGGGGTTCAGAGAAAGGTTCAGTCAGTCAAATGCTTACCATGCCAAACATGAGGACCTGTATTTGACAATCGGAACCCGTGTTTAAAAAAGAAAAAAGCAGGCACTGACAAAACAAACACAGGAGGATCATTGGACCTCACTGGCCCATCAGGCTAGCTGAACCAGTGAACTCTAGGCTAGTAAAGAGATCCTAGGCCAAACAAACAAATAAATAAACCAACAAACATGCATGCACACACATACATGTACTACAACTGTCATCACCAACAACAAAATAAACAGACTAGATGATACTTGAAGACTGACACAAAAGTTCACACCTGTCCTTAGCCCTGTATATCCACCTGTGTGAGCATGTACACACATACATACACATACACACACACACACACACACACACACACACCACAAGTCTGATGTAAACTTGTAAGCACACTATTTCAGCTGGTCATGTTGACATTGTGGTGTGAGGGCTCCATTTGGCAAGTAGTTCTATGATGTGCTTTACTGTGGATCTTCCTGATGATGCATAACTTCTACAGACAACTTCTCCTCTTGATTTTACAACTCCTCTTGTATACTTTTCCAAAGTTTTCAATTTATTTTAAAGATATGGTTGATCTCTCTCGCTCTCCCTCTCTCTCTCACTGTGTGTGTGTGTGTCCCCACATGTGAGTGCAATACCAATGGATCCCAGAAGAGCATGTCAGAGAACTGAAATCACAAGCAGTTGTGAGCTGCCAGACATAGACACTATGTACAGAACTCAGGACCTTTGCAAGAGCAGTACCAGCTCTTAACCACTGAGCCATCATCTCTGCAGCCCTCCATTTTTAAGAGCTATATTAAGTCAACCAGGATCAGCTTTTGTTGCTTGCAATAAAGAAACACTACCTATCACAACTTCCTTTGAGTCAAACTCAATGCATTTAAAATTACACATTATACAAACAAATATGTTCCCAATGAGACTATGAGTTCCATGAGAGCAGGTAATAGCTTTGCCTTAATCAGTTTTAACCCTGGGATTTGGGCCAATGCGTGACACATGGTAAATCCTCAACAAAGTCATTGGGTGATGAATGAGGTCATATAAAATCAAGTGAGCGCAGCCAAAACACCACAAATGGAATCTGAAAATGCTCCCCTACTCTGCTCCTAAACTTATTTCTCAGTAGTTCTCAATAGAGTTGGGGCATCTCCTTTCCAATTTGCCTGAACTTTAAATGAACAGTTAAAATACCGTCCAATTTGCTTTCACTAGGTGCCAGACAATGGAAGTCAAGAGTGGCTGATACTCACACCTCATCTCTGTGCTGTGGCAAACTATGGGAAGCTAATAATGTATCTGAAGACAGGCTGGTCTAAACATGAGCCAGAGATAAGTGCCCAAATGTAGAAGCAGGAACATTTTGCCCTGTGTAATTATTAAACCTGGGGAAGTGACATAGCTTTTCCCCTGAGTCAGACCAAAGAAAAGGACAGTCTTTCCATGAAAGGGTGGTAATCCCTCCCTCTTCCCCAGGAGAGAAGACAGAAAGGAGAGTAAATACCATGTGCACAATACCAAGTTTATGCATTTACTCAATCAACTAGGAATCATAAATGGACCTTTCGTCCACCTGGGTTTGGCTGAATCACTTCTGAAGAGTACAAATCTTTCTTCTCCACATCATGTTTCTTGGACACCTGTAACCACCAGTTGTGTGATCCTGGGACTTGTGAAGCCAGGAAAGGTCTGAAATGGGACAAGTGAGAGCAGAGTTGATCCCCACAGGTCCGAATATTCTCCCTTTAAAAATTCTTTCCTAGTTTTATTTCTTAGACCAGCTGTCTCGGTCACTGTTCTATTGCTGTGAAGAGACAGTAAGACCACAGCAGCTCTTAGAAGAGAAACCATTTAAATGAGGGCTTGCTTATACTTTCAGAGGTTTAGTAATTATCCCTGTGGCAGGAGCTTGGCAGCAGGCATGGCAGGCATGCTGCTGGAGAAGTAGTTGAGAGCTGCACCCTGATCCACACGCAGAAGAAGGTGGCACTGGGTGGGGCATAGGTTTTTGACACTTAAAAGCCCATCCCCAGTGGCATGCCTTTGTAGACGTAGATTTTTTTTTTAAAGAAAAATAACTATTTTTAAAAAGGATTATTAAATGCTTTAACATCCCTTTAACCCACCTACCACCAGAGGTAGTAGAAAGCAACTGTTGGGCTGGAGAGATGGCTCAGTGGTTAAAGGCACTGACTGCTCTTCCAGAAGGTCCTGAGTTCAAATCCCAGCAACCACATGGTGGCTCACAGCCATCTGTAATGAGATCTAATGCCCTCTTCTGGTGGATGTCTGAAGATGGCTACAGTGTATTCATATAAATACAAAAAAATAAATTTAAAAAAAAAAGAAAGAAAGAAAGCAACTGTTAATAGAGCAAAAGGGGATGTGGACTTGTTGAGAAATATTTCTTTGGAGCAAATCCAGTCTACATTGTCAGGATATCAACAGTTCAGTTCACAGGAGTCATCAGCGGCAGTTCGATCCACTAGCAAACACCATTCATAAGCCAACAATGGTAGGACTCGTAAACACCATTCATGAATCAGCAACGGCAGGTTGATCCAGAAGAAACTGTAAGGCTCTGTCAATTGTGCTGTGTCCCCAGAAGTGGTAAGGAACTGCTGAAATCCCACCAGAAGTTTTTGGTGCATTTCTCTGTATGAAGTCACAACAAATGATCAGCAACAAAGAATGGCAAGGCATACCAATACCATCCACTGTTGTCATTGGGCTATATTTAGAACCTTTCCAAACATGGCTCAAACATCCACTCTAGTAAAACATCAATGCCCTTTTCTAGGCTCCAGGAAAACATCACATGTCTATTTTTAGCAAAATATCCTCCCGTGTGTCTGCTTTAGCAAAAACATCCTCTCATAAGATAGTTTCCAGAAAAACATCACATGGCACAACTGAGTCTCCAAAGGAATCAGAAATTTCCACTTCATACCTTCTCCAAAAAGCCCACACCACCTAATCCTTCTAATCTTCACAGACAGTTCTGCTTCCTATTGACTATGAATTCAAATATGTTAGCCTATGGGGACCATTCTTATTTAAACCACCACACCAGTTTATCCTCAGAGTTAACTACCAGAGTATTCTATGATAAACATAGCAAATTAATAGGAATCATGCCAAATGAAGCAATACTAGAAACATTATAGTACTGAGTTAAATACTATATAGCCTAGAAAAATGAATTAAAGGCCTTCAATAAAATCTCCCATTTATAAATCTTAAATAAAATTCAATTCCAACATTTGGCCTTTTGCAGATACATAAAAAGTCTTCTTTGATGGATCAATTCCAGATGCTCTCAAGAATGGCTCTCTGGAGGGTCATCTCTATGGGTCATCAATCTGCTTCAGTCTTCATAGTTGTAAATCTATAGTTGGTCCCAAGATCTTTTATGCTTCACTTTCCCATAGATCCATATTTGCCCAAAGTTTAGGAGATTCAAATTGTTAGATATTAAGATATGTAAAACAATACTCATAGAGACTATATAATGAACTAGGCCAATTGTCTTTGTTCTGGACAGACAGCATAAATTTGGATCCCAAGAAGACAGGTTAAGTACTTTTCAGAGGAAGAAAACATGGTTTTCAGCCTCACCTGGTCTGTGACCTACAAAGCTAAACTCAAGTGGGAGAAACACTTCAATCCTTCAAGCCTCTTCATCTCCTCCTAGCCTCTCGTTTACAGATGGGTGACTGAAACTGAACTGAAGGTGTGCATGTTACTGATTTATACAGTGATGAATTTGCTTCCCACCCTCTATATTCCAGGTATTTTTTTTTTCTTCTTTGTCTTTCTGTGAGAGAAAACTTATGACTTCAGTTAGCCCCATACTGTTTAGATTCCCATCTCCTTCTTTCAGAGTTCTACTGGACATGCACTCTGTGGAAGAATTTTCAAGCGACTTTCACTTCTTTGCAGAGAGAAAATTATTCTCCCTGGAGCCTGAAATGAGATTCATTTGTGACTTATTAGGGGGTTCCTTTCTTTGATGTCTCCTTACTTAAAATATGATTGACATTGAAAACACAACGGCTTTTCTCACGTGACCCTCTTCCTTGTCTATGACTTCTAAGCCTAATAGCATTCCTTACATCTCAGGGCCTTCTTTTCTTCCCCTTGATTCTCTTTACTTCTAAGTCCAATAATCCCTTTGCCCCAAATACATATCTTTACCTTCTGCCTGTTGATGTTCTCTCCCTTGGAGAGCTGTGAAAAGAAAAGTATCTCTTACTTACCCTCATCTTGCCTTATTTATTTACCTGGATGAAGGAGGTTAACTTCACCCCAGGACATCCCTTCCATCAGGCAATCATCCAGTCAAGGTCTGTATGACTCTCATGGAACTCATAGTCTCATTGGGACATATTTGTTTGTATAATGTGTAATTTCAAATGCATTGAATACTGTCTGACTTGATCTTGTGCAGGTTTTATGCTGGCAACCAGGGCTTCGAGAGGTACATGTCCAGAAGACGATGTTGTAGCCCACTTCTCCCCCATCCTCTGATTCTGACAATCATTCATCCCTCTTCCAAAATGCTCCCTGTGCCTTGGAAAGAAGGAATGTGACATTAATGTCTTCTCTATGGCTAAACACTCTACTGACACTTACTCTCTGCAGTCTGACCAGTTGTAGATTTCTACATTAACTACCAACCCAGTTCACAGAGGAAACATCTCTAATGAGGCCTGAGAGCCACACTGGTTCATCAGTAGAGAGAGATGAATGTAGAGGGCAGTTTGCTACTCTGTTCATTTAGTAGAATCACAGTGGTAAACTCACTTGAGGCCTTTACATTTCTCAATCGTAACTCCTAGCTTTAGAGTGCAGTATGTGCTTCCTGTTGTGAAGTGGGACTTAAGTCCGATCAGAGGGTTTGATTACCCTGATCACTCTGATGCCACTCTTTTATCCATGAGCATATGTTACCATGCTAATCTTTATTGTAGCTCATAGAGTTGATGGCTGGATAAAACTTCTCTGCCAGCAACCTGCATGGGAGTTCTGTGCTCTGGAAGCTAGCCACCAAGTGCAAAGCTTGTCTCTGACCTGTGGCCAAAGTGTGAGGCTAAGAATGCTCGAAAAATCCATAAGAAAATTAACTATTTCATAATCTATAAGTTTTCTAAATAGATACGTATATGTTCATATAACTGAATTTAGAATTTAGTTGGAAATAAGCCCTTTTTTATACAAAAAAGAAATAGTTTTTCTTTTCAAGCAAGTAAGCTTATGTTATTTTTTATAATTTTCTTGAGACATACTATATAATACAAGTTACTGATTTGAATTATATAATTCCATGGGTTTAGACTATTAAGAAGATTCTGTTAGCAACTACCACTACAATCTAATCTCCATCATATTTATAACTCCCCCCCCAAAAAAATGCCCTAAGAATTTTAGCTTCCATCCCAAACACCAACAAGTCCACCTCTAGCCATAAGCAACCAAAGTACCTTCTGTCTCTATCAATTTGATCATTTTGGACAGTTTGTAAAATGAATTTAAATAATGTATGTTCAACTGAAATCTTCTATTTAACATAATATTTTGAAAATTTAACTATGCTAACTGACTTTTGTTCCTCTGCAGTTGTTTGATATTTCAATGTACAAATGTACTACCTTTTGCTTACCTTTTTATCAGCTGATAGACACTCATGTTTGATGTTGCTGTATAGCCATGTGTAGCTCTCTGTGTGGACTTGTGTTTGTCTCTCTCTTTCATATACCAAGGGTAGAGTTGAAAACTGATCAGCGTCCCTTCTGATATGGCTGTACCATTATACATTCCCCCAGCAGAACATGGGGGTTGAAATCCTCTACAGCCTCATCCATACTTGTTAGAATCCACATTTGATTACAGCAAACCTATGAACATCTCACTGTGCTTTGGGTCTCTGTTAGCTTGATGAATGACATAAAGGAGCATTTTTTTTTAAAATGCTGGTTCAACATCAGTGTATTTTCTTTGCAGAAATATTCAGGCAGCTCTCCCATTTTTAACTGAATTATTTGCCTTTTTATAAGTGTTTTAAAAGATTTCTTTATATAGCCCATGTATATTTATTCTATCACATATATTATTAGCAAATTATTACCATCACCACAGAACAGAAATGAGCCTTCTGATACAGATTATAAATAAGGCATTATATTCTGTAGATATTAGTTTTTATATATTACTTTAAACCATATGTTTAAAATCAAGATTAAAGTCTCACCAAAAGTAGACTGATGTGAGTCTAAGTACCCTAAAATATGTATATATGCATATATATACATATTTATATATATACATATGCATATACATGCATATATATGTGTGTGTATATATATATATAATATATATATATATGGCTCTACAGAGAGAACTGCTGTTTAACCTAATGAGACTGTTGCGGCTTTGATAATCTTGTTTTGCCCATCTACATACCGGAATCACATCCTAAAGCCTTGGAATGTATCTGGCCATAGGTTGTAACAATTAAAGTAATGCTGTGTGGTGCAAAGAACATGTTAGATGTACCAAAACATCAAGGATGACTAGAGGATTCAAAAATCTCACACTAATGACCTACTTCTAAAGTCAGAAGAAGCTCCCAGTCCCAGAAGGTGTGTAAACACTGGCTCTGGTCTGGATTATGCGCAGAGGATTGAAGCACCATTCACTGGTGGTGGTAGAAACATCAAACAATTTCATTTCTGAGACTATACCTGGAAAGAAAAAGATGTCATTAGACCACAGAGTTCAAAAAGCATAATTATCCATGGCAAGTAGAGTTTGAAGTTAAACTGAGCTGCCTCTTTTCTGCTCTGATAATCCTAGATCCCACGTCTTTCTCTATCCTTACCTTAACATTCCAGGGCTTTCCAGGAACCCTGAATGCTGAGAACCTTCTGAAACAGGCAAGTCCTTCTCCACAGAGCTGAGGCATAGATCCTGCATAGAAAGAGCTGGGAAACATTAGCTTGCTTCTGGTCTGGCCATAATGAAAATAAATGAGGGCTTCAATTTAAAGTCGTTACTAAAAATTTGTTCTTTCCTCCATTCTAATTCTGAGCTCCACTTGCAGCTAATTAGAATGGTTCCCAGCGTGGTCTCCCAACGCAGAACTAGTGTAAACACCGACCATCTGAGTTTCATTACAATAAAGACATCAAATAAACAGTGGACCAAAAAACAGTAGTTTGGGCATGGCTCATTACAGCACAATGCAGTTAACATTCCTCATTCCTGAACTAAAAGAAGCCATCAGGAAGGGGAGGCCAGAGACCCAAAGCTTTCTATCCTTATTAACGACGGTAGTGGGACTGGGGGAATTATTTTTTGCCATTAAAATTTTCTGGAGAATAAAGAGGGATTTTTTTTTTTTTTTTTTAAGCGAGAAGGGAAAAAAAAAAAAACGAAGTGTTCTCTGATTCATGTTGTAAATGAAGAGAAAAGGTACTTATTTTTTTTGGACCGTTCTTTCTTTCTCCAGTTCCTCATAGGACTATTTACAATTTAAATAAGGAAAAAGAAAAAGGAAGAATATAGTGTCCATTAATCAGCTTAGGGCTTTTATTATTCATCTCAGGAACAAATAAAGCCTTGCCAGTATAGGGCCAGCCACAACGATGTGATTCCTCATGTTCAGAATTTTTTTCATTTTTAAGGAAAGGGTATGTTTAAATGTCACTCATGTTTTTAGACATGCTAGACATCCCATCCCTGCTTACTAACATTTGGAAATGTTCACATCAGTGATTATTTTCAAGGTTTATCTGCAGCCTTTTGGCATGGCTTTGGAGTCATTGAAAGGGAGAAGAGACTTCTTAAGATTTCCGTCTGTAATAGTTAAGCCTGCTTTCAGGTGATGGTTAGAGTCTGAAGACATTTTATTTGACGGACAGACTTTACACAAGAACGGGGTCTCTAGGTTATTCTCTGCGTACTGTTCTTTCATACTTTCCCTCAGTCCACACACAGAAAACATGGGAAAAGGGGCACACGGCGCATTGTGGCAGAAATGGAGAAGGTCCACAAAGACTATTTTTAGTCTGTGCTTTCTTATGAACAGCTGCCCCCACTTAGGTGTGAAAATCCCTTGCAGCCTCTATTACTTTATATCTATACAGTTGAGGGTTCAGTCTCAGCTGTTCCTTCAGACCCTGATGTTCCACTAGCCTGTAAACCGCAATAAAAGAACCTTATTATTTTCTCATGATTTAATGTGCCAACTGCTCTTCCCCCAGTGGAAGGAAAATCCTGTCTTTTAAAATCTCATGTGTATCCTTAAACAGGATCTGGGTGCCCAGTTACTCCCAGTCAATGCAGGAAAAACAAGTAGATTCTATCAGAATCCCACTGTGCCAAGTAGAAGAACATGAATGTGTGAGTGTGTGTGTGTGTGTGTGTGTGTGTGTGTGTGTGCGTGCGTGTGCGTGTGTGTGTGTGTGTGTGTGTGTGTGTGTGTCTGTTCAGTATGTGCATATGGATTATCCAGTCCCAAGTTTGATCCCCTAGAAGCTGAGATAGTTCCATCCACAGAGCCTGCTGTGGACACATCTGGTAGTCTGTTGCTGAGGTCAGTGGGGGGACAGTCTCTGTTTACTAAGTCTTTGGTGATACCATGGGGTGTTCAGTATATCAACAATCTTCTTCAGTCTCACCACAAAACCCTCTAATGATTTACTTTTCAACTGTCCTGAGTCCATCAAGCCACAGGAAAGCCCATTCCTTTTTGTTATGTGCTGAAAAGATGACAGTCAAAACACAGACAGAAGAGAAAACACCCAGAGGAACCCAGGGTTCCTGCTGTTTGCCCACAGTAGCCATAGCTGAGCTTATATCATCAGAGAGAACACAAGCCAGGCTGCTTGCTTCCTGTGACAACTTTCTCTCTAAATGACACATGTCAAGATGCAGGAAGCTTTTGCATGACAGGCAACCTAAATAGGAAAAAGTGCTATGAATTGGAGCATGTTGATAATTAGATCTGAAATATCATGTGTGTGTGTGTGTGTACACATGTACATGCACAGGCATGCACACCTGTGCTTCACATGTATACACAGGTGCATTCACATGTTGTATGAATGGCTTCGTGGGCTAAAGGGCAATATCAGCTGTTGCCTCTCAGAAGTTGTCTACCTTGCTTTGCTGTTATTATTGTTTTTGTTTCCTTGATTTAATTTTTCTGTTTTATTTTTGATTATGTGATGCATTCCTGTCTGTGTGGGGTACACACACGTGAGTACAATTGTCCATGAAAACCTGAAGAATGAGTCAGATTTTCTGGAGCTAAAGTTAGAGGTTGTTGGGTGCTGTCTGACCTTGGTGCTTGACAGCAAACTCAGGTCCTCAATAAGAGCAACAAGTGGTCATAATACTGAGCCATCTCTCTAGTCCCTGTTTTGGTGTGTGTTTGGTTTGGTTAAGACAAGGTCCTATGATGGCCTGTGGTTTTGATAAGTAGGCTGTGCTGGCTAGACTACTGTCTCCAGTTCCCCAGTGTGAGGATTATAAGTATGTACTACCACATCTGGCTTCTTTTACATGAGTGCTAAAGCATTGAACTCATACCTTTTTACTTGCAAGGGGAATACTTTACTTAATATGGAGTCTAGTTTTAATTTCCATCTTGACACTTTCTTGAATTACCTGGGAAGAGTGTGTCAATGAGACTGGCTAGCTCAAGTTGGCTGTGGGAATGTCTGTGGGAGACTACACTGATTATTTTAAGTAAATGTGGGAAGATCCAGCCCATTGTGGGCGGCACCATTCCCTGAACTTGGAGTGTTGAAAGTATAAGAGTGGGAAAAGTGAGTTAAACACTAACCATACGTACATTCAGTTTTCCTTTGCTCTTGACTGTGAATTTGACTAGTAAATTCAAGTCCCTGTCTTAACTTCCCCTTATCAATGATCTATAACTGGGAGCTGCAAGCAAAAACATCTTTTTTTCCCCTCAAAGCTATGTTTGTCTGGATATTTTGTCCCACAGCAACAGATGAAACTAACACATTGATTTATCACCTCATCCATGGATTTGAAATATCTATAATGAGTTCTCACTTAAAATCCTACAAAACTTTCCACATATGTCGTATTATCTTGTGTAGGCACATACAAAGGTGATTTGAAGCTTGCCTGCTACTAAGAAACCCCCTGGACCCTTATGCCGTGTATTTTGGATCCTTTCATCTTGCTTGGTGATATGGTTAGATACTGAGTTATGGAGATCATTCTTGGAAAATGTCAATGTGCATCCCACTACATGCCCAAGCCCAACTTACTGTTATTATCTCAGTCTGACTTCTCCCACTTACCCACTGACTCTGCTCATTTCTTCTCTTCATCTGCTCCTTCACCAAAAAATGTCTTGCATGGGCACATTCCTCTCTCCCTCACAGTCCTTGCCATTCCCAGGACACCATCCTGTCACTTAGATACTTACATATCTCTTAGGTAACTTTGCTTCTCTACCAGGGAGATTGAATGCCAGTATCTAAACGAAAGGCTAATTATGTTAGACTACACTCCATCCCTTCAGAGTTTCACATCAGTGCTCAGCTGATGTATGGTCTGGGTGACATTAATTGAAGACCCAGTGTTCCTACAGAGCTGGCAGTACACAGAACAAACCACTAAGAAGATCTGTGTGTACACCTGACAGTAAATAAGGCAAGCAGAACTGAGAAAAGCAACAGAGAGGGAAACATTTATTAGCACGCACCGTGCCCCTTGTGATAGAAATGCCTTATACTACTGGGCATTGCCCTTATCCCTTGTCATGGGAACCTCTCATGGAGGATTAAATGCCCTCTTACTGATGACAAGAAAGGTGGAGCACAGGGACAAGATGACTTGCTACACACAATTCCATAGCAACAAGTGCCAAGCTCATGCCTCCTCCGTACTTCCGGTCTCCTTACTGTGTCCTCTCCCCACGCAGCAGATAACAGAGTGTTTAATACTTTCTTGTTTTCTATGAGCTTCCTCTCCAGTAAGACTCCTGAACTTGTCATTTTGGTGACTTCTTTCTGTCTAAATTTGCATCCCAAGATAAGTACTACTGATTATCAACTTTATAAGATCTACAATAACCTAAGTAGACAAGGTAGGGTCATTTATGGGAGGAGATTATAGACTGGGTTAATCTAGGTAGGAAGACTAACACTAAACTTGGGCAGTACCTGCACCATACCATGGAGTGGGGTCATGGGTTGAACACAAAGAAAAATAACAAAGACTGAGTTAAAGACCAGCACTCATATATGTGTCTGTGTATATATATTATTCATAATATATATCTTCCTATGTATGTGCGTATGTATGTATGTATGTATGTATGTATGTATGTATGTATGTATCTGTCTGTCTGTCTGTCTGTCTGTCTGTCTGTCTGCCTGTCTATCTACCTATCTATCTATTTGCTTTCTGATCCCAGATTCAATGTCACTAGCCACTGTATCTCCCTGTCATCATGACTTGTACACCACAACGGACTGTCCCAATAAACTGTGAGCCAAAATGACACACTCCCTGTCCTGTACACCCTGTGCCTTTGAGTTACTAGAGAAGAAGGTAGCATTAAGAAGAATATTTTACATTCATTTTGATCCAAAGAAAGAAAGGCCAGGTTTGAACTGGCCAAAAGTGACCCTGTGCCAAAGACTTTAAAATATCTCTCAATAAATTTCTCTCTCCATGAGTTTCTTTTTTTCCGGAAGAGCAACCATTATGAACTGGTGGAATTTTTAAATGTAAAATTTATACAAATAAAGAACATTTACTAAACATCTTTGCCAAATCTTATTTAAAACAGTGAAAATTTATAGCACTTAAACTATGATCCTACCCCTTACACACACACACACACACACACACACACACACACACACACACACACCTATCAGAGCTCACTATGTAGACCATTCTGACCTATGGCCATAGTGACCCCCTTACTTATGTCTCTTGAGCACTGAGACTATAGGAGCAAGCCTCCAGACCCAGTGTGAACAAGGACTCTCAATAGGTACAGTATTGTGTCTTAGAGAACCAGAAAGAAGGAAATACTTCTGACTGTGAAAAATGAGGATGGGTAATGAAGACTTTTCATAAGACTCAGACATGTTTATGTGCTACCTTAATGAGCAGATCATGTTTAAAAATTGTGTGTGTGTCTGGGCATATTACAAACCACAGATACTTCTTAATTTTCTCAAATACAAAAGGATCACTTATTTCTTTATTTTTTACACAGAGAAGTTTGTGCTCGCTCTCTAAACAAAAATTAGGGAATTAAGCAGTTAGAGCATGAGATAAGCTATTTCTTTGTGAAATTCCATACTATGATATAACTCTACATTTGAGTCAGGTTTTCTCAGCTAAGTCTTTCAGTCTTTCTGAGAGTTTTTTCTGGTCCTTCACAGAGGCTCCTGCTTGCCAAAGGAGCAAGCAACGGTTGACACTTTTCCTCTGTGCTGGGCTAGTACTAATGTTAACCCCTCCCACTATAAATAACCTATACAAAGAAAATCTATAGAAGCAGAGAAAACTGGAGGAGAGAACCGAGGGAGTGAACATTTTATGAAATTACCCAGTAGGTAGCCTGGCCCCAAAGCCATGCACCACACTAAGATATTCGCCAATATCCCAGGGAAGGTGCCCAGAAGGCTGGGTGTTTGCAAAAGCCTGAAAGGGACCTCATGTTCACTTCACTTCGGTCTGAAAACCATTCCTCCAGCAGTTTTCTGTTGCAAAGTTTACTGTGGTTCTCATATCTGTGCTAATATTCCATTAAGTGATTAGCAGTGAGGGAATGGGGTTGGGGGTTGCTTTTTAAATTTGTTTGAGCAGGCTTTTTACTGCTCAATCAGCAGTAAAAAGGTATGACATAAAAGGTATGAATGTTCCCGGAATCTGTCTGAGTTCAGTAATAATAAGTTCTCAGGCTACTGAGGTGGCTCAGTGAGTGAGGTACGTTGGTGCATGCATGAGTATGTGATTTCATCGTTGGCACCCATGTAGAAAGCTGGGCATGGTTGTGCGAGTGCCTGTAGTCCCAGGGTTACAGACAGCAGAGGCGGGTGGATCCCTGGGGTTTGCTGGACTCTAGCTTAGTTCTACATTTAGTGAGAGAGTCTGTATCAAGGAAGTTATGTGGTAAGTGAAACCTCAGGACACCCAGAGTCCTCCTTTGGCCTCTGCACATGCATGGGCATGTATACCCCACACGCATATACATACACCACATACACATACACTTTCACACATATGTAAGTCCCAACAGTACTAATGGTCTCATCTCATTGAGTCTTTGAGTCAGGTTTGTACTTTATCTAGGTTTCACATGTTACTACCACTGTTTTAAAAAAAAAGAAAGTACAAATCAAGTCTGTTCAAAGGTCTAGAGTAAAAGCCTGACTTGAATTCACCTATGATGATTTAAATGCCCTTGGCCCTTCCAATCATCCTGAAGGCTTCACACCTAATAGGTTTAAGAGTCCTGTCTGCTTTGAATATTGTCCTGACAACCTCTTCCACTGATTCAAGACAATGGCAGTCCTATTTTGCAAGGTTTATTTTCTTCTAAGACCATGAAGTAAAAGTAAATAAAACTGCCCTCTTCCTCGTAAGGTGTCTGATGTCACAGAGAGCTGAACGTATATGAACTCAGAGAGAAAAACCAAGAAGAAATTAGTGGAATTCTGAAGGAAGTGGATGAAAGGAGTACTTGGTGACCAGGTGCTGACAGATGCTCACATTGCTGTGTCAGTGGCTGATAATAAAGGAAGAATCTTCCCTGGGTTACAGTGTGGATCAGCTTCTCAAGAGAACAGAAAGACAGACACACATACTTCAATGGCTAATCAGCTGAACACACTCAGGTTTCAAGCACCAGCTCAGTCCTTGATGCATACTTGGACCATGCACTCAGCTTTTCTTGTCCTTAGCATCCCTTGTTATACAACATTAACCCACCATATCGTGAGTATACTACATGGCTCTTCTTTCCAAGCCCACACAGTATCAGCTCATCTGTATACAAATTCAAGATCAGAACTGAGGGAAAAGGTGAGTCTTACAAATGTACCATATTTCTATGAACCTTAGAACTCTGGAGATCAGATCTACCATAGTTGAATAAGGGGCTATTCTTTTTATTTTTTTAATCATTAGAGAGATTTTAAAAGAATATTTTTCTTAGATCTTAATAAGTTTTGCAGATATCAACAAGGAAAGAACAAAATAGTACTTTTACGACTCCTTTTTAATTTTTTACACTTTTGTTTATGTGTTATTTATTGTGTGTGAGGAAGTGCTCATGTATGTCATAGCTATGTGTGGAGATCAGAGAACAAGTTGTGAGAGCCATTTTCTCCTTCCACTGAGTGAGATACAGGAATTAAACTCAAGTTTTCATAGAGGAGATACTGTGACAAGAGGAACAGGTATGGAGTAATGATGTATCTATAAGCCAGAAAATACAGAAGTTTGTTGGCAGCACCAAAAACTAAGAGAAAAGAATGGAAAACTATTTCCCCTAGAATCTTCAGTGGGAAGATGATCCAGTTGTGCTAAGGCCTTAATTTTAAGTTCTAGATTCTAGAATATTGAGTGAAGAAATTCATGTTGTCTTAAGGTTCTTGATAATCCATTAGTTAGGCCCTAGGGAACAAGTGTACCCAACAAGATAGGCACTCTTGTTTCTGTGCTAAAATTTGTTTCATTAATGATCAAAGAGATTAAGCAACCAGACACAGTATTCCAGATCACATGCAAAACTGGGCCTGTCTACTTCAAAGCAGGACATAATAAGCTCATCACAGAGCCAGCTGCCACATAACTTCTACCCCTGCAATGATCTCCAGGAATGGGGAGCAGCTTCTGATGTTCACTTCCAACTAAGATGTCCTAAAAGAAGATGGGATTCTCTCAGAATAAAAGAAGAAAATTCATTATATAAAAAAAAAAGGAGAAAAGGAAGAAGAAGAAGAAGAAGAAGAAGAAGAAGAAGAAGAAGAAGAAGAAGAAGAAGAAGAAGAAGAAGAAGAAGGGATTACCTGGAGCTTCGCCTCTAATATTCTCACTCACACTGAAGAAAAATGACATCAAAAACCCAATGGACCACATAGCATCTTCGGTAAGTGTTAGGGCATTAAGTTGGCCTCTTTATGGAAGTTTCTCCATCTAATTCCTTCTTTCCCTTCCATATCCTTTGCCAGAGAACAGCACAGAATGGCAGTCACATAGGGAGGCTCTTTACCTCCTGTATGATAGGGCCCAAGTTGAGTGGTGGAAGAATGAGCATTGGTGGTATGGGAGGGAAGCTATCTGGCTGCCAGCAAACATGCAGAGTAAATAAAGAGTGGACACTCAGGCTTCAGAAAAGGGAGAGCTTCCCAAAACCCCACCAGTGGAACCACACGCTCAACGTCTCTCAGTCAGAGCCTAAGCAGAGCCCGACCTTCCTTAAATCTAAGATTTTGGAAACTGCACCATCTGCAAGGGTCGTAAATTAAGTTCCCTAGATGGCAGCATTAAGGAGCTTAGAGACCCCTTGTTTTTTTATTATTATTATTATTTTTCTTTCCTTTTGTTGTGAAGATAATAAAAGGCACACATTTTGGAGCTAATTTACCCACTAAAAAAGTAAAAGCATTTTTTTTACCACTGTTTACTTTTCCAGTTTCTTTAATTTGGATAATTGCTTAGTCAACTTTGGAAAATATATATTCTGTCTTTTAAAAACAGCCAAATGTGACGGATCGCCTTCAGTTTCATTTCAGATTTGGCATGCAGGACCTAGATTGTGTATTCTTCCCATGGCGCCACACCAGCCTCAGATACTTAATTAATTTCCTTTAGCTGGTACAAGCGTGTACTTAAAGAGACAGTGTCCCATTTTGATGGCTTGCTTTTGGCTGAGGTTCAAAAATATCACTTCTTAAATCTTTTTTTTCCCCCTTCAAATTTTCCCAAAGTGCTATAGAGAAAATAAAATAAAATAAAAGCAGTCTGGCATGGTTTTTTTCAGCCCGAGTCTTTTCTTCATCATTCTCTGTTTTTATTCTTCTTTATTCCTTGTTTAACTGAGTATTTCCTTTAAAAGACAGAAAAGGAGAAATAAACATGATGGGGAGAATGGATGGATGGATAGATGGATCGATGAATGAGTGAGTAAATGAATGAACAAATGAATGAGTGAATGAATGAATGAATGAAGACAAAGAACATCTGAACTCTAAAGCCAGTAGGCTACACTTGCATTTAAAGCCCGTTGGAAGATTGCATTTGACCATGAACTCTACCAGTCAATCAATAGAGTAGGATCCAAGGCATTATGAGCATCAAGATTGTATTTCCCTGCCGCAAATGAAGAACTAGCTTTCGTCATCCGACAACAACCCAAAATGACAAGGTTAGACAACTATAGGAGGGGAGGCCAGCTGGGACTGCTGAATTCTTGGACAGCCACAGAAGTACAGCAATAAACATGACAGGGAGAAATCTTTTCTGTGGCTAAAGGCATTGCTAACCATATCTTCAAGACAAGGCATGAGTTTCGGCATCCATGGTGAACTTAGTTGTATGTTTGCCCTCAGGAGGTTAAATTCCAAGACCAATTTGTTTTCCAAAGAAAAGGGAACATTAGCAAGCACAATACTAACAATAAACAAAATTAGTTAAGTAATCATTATGTAATAACACTGTGCTGTCTTGCTTTATAGACATCCATTAATTTAATTCCCATACTACCCACCCAAGGCAAGTATTACCCTGCCCACTTTTGATTTCCACCAGGGCCTCATGTTGGCCTTGAACTTGTCCTGTAGCAGAAAATGATTTTGAACTCTTGGTTTGCCTACCTCCATCTCCAGAATTCTGGATTACAATCAAAAAGCATCATGCCCAATGTATGCCACGTTGAGCATTGAATCTAGAGCTGCTTGTATGGTGGTCAAGCACTTTACCAACTAAGCTACATTATCCACACCCCTACCCTGTTCATTTTACAAAGAAACCGAACAGGAAATGGTGTTAACTGGCCCAAGTTTCCAGAGGAAATGTGGGGGTCTTTATCCATTAAGTACACATGCAGTGCAATGTTACTTATGATGCAACATTCACTCAACAACCGTCATGGAGTTGACCAAAAAGTGCTGCTTGACAAATCTAGCTCAAGGATTGACAAACCATGATTTGCAAGCCAAACCATTTTACCCTGTTTTTATATCACTCACAAACTCAGGGTATCTTATGTACTCAACTGATCAAAATGAAATTTTAAAATAATAATATGTTGTGATAATGGGAAAAGGTTGTGAAATCCAGATTTTAGAATTCATTAAGTAGAGGTGGATTGTAGTGTGGTAAATTCATTTGCAAGTTTCTTCAGATGAATATGAACTGCTGTGTACACGCGGTTGAGCTCATGGATGCCTCAATCATTCACTAGTTGGTTATTTTCTGAGGAAATCTGTTGGCCCATTCTAGTCGATAGTTCTTTATTCAAGAGAATAGGTTCTGGGAGAAACCCTGTTCATCATACTGCTTCACATGTAATTCAGGTGTTATTGACATCTTTACCACTTGTACCATTTATGTAGGGGAAAGGGAGATGCCTCAGCCAGCAATATGTCTGCTGAGCAAATATGAGGATTTATGTTCAGATTCTTAGGGCCCATGTAAAAGCTGGGTGTTGCAATATGCATCTGTAACCCCAACAATGGAGGAAGACAAACACAAGTAGATAGATGAACCTCACTGGCCAGACAGCCTATCCAAATTATTATCCACCAAGTTCACTGAAGGACCCTCTCTCAAATTAAGATTTTGAGTGATAGAGGTAGATATCAGATATCACCTCTGGTCATCATACATGTGCATGTATGTTGCACAATCACACACACACACACACACACACACACACACATACACCTCAAATACACAAATCTCTGTGTGTGTTGAGTAAATAAGGTGTGAGTGATCTAGTTTCTCAAACTGATTCTCTGCTCTGTAAGATCTCACCTCTGGATTTTGGCTCCAGCATCTCAAATGGAATTGCATTATTAAACTTGATTTTTATTTTGTCTTCTCCCATGTGCTATGCAGAATGATTTTTGCCAAATTCTATGAGTGTAAGTCTGCTTTGACTCTTATCCAAGGAAGGTTATTTTTCAAAAGACCAGAGGGACCTCATTATAACCTACTTCTACCCCTGATGCCCCACAACCTGGACTCCCAGGAGCACCTTTCCAGCCAGGTCCCAGGATACCTAAGCAGACTCAAGCTAACAAATCAGGATTTGGCTTCAGCTAACTCTCAGCCAGGAAACAACCATTCTAGAAACAATTTCTCTAGGGAAAAATTATTTGCTGGAGAAATAAAATTGCCTGTGTGGCGTTTTTTTAAGAAATGAAAGGACATGAAGTTGATGAGACATTATCAAGGTTAAAATCTTAACATATTCCAAATACTACCCTCTCAAAGCCACAGAAACACCCCCCATACCTCAAAGTCACATGGATAGTCGCACAGACCCCATCTACGTGCCCCATGTCAGCCTGCTCATAGACATTCATTCTAAGACACTGAGAAAAGACGGTTTAGCCATTAACTAGTCATGATGCAAAATAAACTAGACTCATGAGCCAAAATTAGGATATAAATGAGGCCCTCGAGTGTCCTTAAATGAGAATAAGTTCCTCAGGGAACTTAGCAAGGCACTTGGCTTCCACGTGGGTTCCTGTTCTCCTTTAGTCATTGTGACTCAGGAGACTGTACGGATAGCTTTTTATACATATAACAGTGTCCCTGATCACCACAGTAAAAATTGCAGTTTCTCTCCAGTGCCTCTTCCTTGTTTTATTTTTCTCCCATAGCATTTGTCTACACGGAACATAACATCAGCTCTCTTGTCCCCCACTTCTTGACAATGAGTTCTGCAAAGGCAATGATCTTGACTTTCTTTCCTCCCCCTCTTGTCAATACTATATACTCAAGAGGTACTGCCAAATGCATCAGATGATTTCAGAGTAATCTCTTATCAAAATGTTAGGGGGCAAAATCCTCCTGTACATTGATCCAGGAGCAGAGTTGAGCCCCTCCCCCAAGACAGTGGGAATACCAGAATTATTGCTAAGTCATTTAAACAACGGAGACTCTTTGTGCTCCTCTTTGCTATAGATGTTGGTTAGTTCCCTACTATCAGCTGGGACCAAATGACTAACTCAGTTCCAAAACCTCCAGCATCTGAGAATTCACAGCTTTGACCTGAGCCTGTGATTCTCTGAGATGCTGGGTGAAGTATAAGCAAAAGAATGTCCCAGCATGCTTAGACAAATGATCACCAGCAAGAAGGCACTTTCTGCAAATTTATTTACTGAGTTATCTTTTTCTCTTTTGATGGAAGTGGACTTTGTTCATACACTATATTTTGATTACAGTTTCCTCTTCCCCAATTCCTTCAAGATTCTCCCCCACCTCCCTTTCCACCCAACTCTACACCTTTCTCTCTTTCAGGATACGAATGAGCATCTAAATTATCATTATAATAAAATAAAAAAGAAATCAGAACCAGGACAAAAGACAAAGGGGGTAGCCAAAGAAAAAGCCCAAGAAACACATGAATACTGTTTTCTTGATTTAATTCTTTACAGTTGACTTCCCCTGACCCTGTATTGTAGTTTGAATGAAAAATGTCCCCCATAGGCTCATACAGTTTAGCAGGTGGTGGTTCTCCATTGGTGTAGCTGTCTGGGAAAATTCTGGAGCTTTTGAGATATGCAGCCTTGCTAGAGAAACATTCTTCACCAGGGAATGTTTCTAGTTCATCCTGTCTGCTCACATATATCATCAGCACCAAGTTAGATCTCCATTCGCCTATACCTCACCTTCAAATGTTTATCCCTTTCTTAGCATCACCAGGCTTACATGAAAAGAGATGTTGCATATTTGATTCCTACATCCTTTGTGTTAAGTATGTGTCACACTTCCCTAGAAGAGCATGAAGCTTGAAAGTCCTGGTGGAAACATGGAAGATGTTTTCCTGATTTTCCTCCTCTTCTGGTCACATAGGGAAGCAGCTGAATCATCAGGGGCCTCTGTTTAGCTTGGGCCCATTTTACAGCTTTTCCCTGACTGATTGAGCCCTCAGGTGTATAGTCAGTCTTCCTGTCTACTCCCTCTGTCTCAGGGGTTGGCTGGAGTCAACTTGAAGTGGCTCATGAGAACCAGCTGTGCCCTTCTCTTCCCAAGTGTGAGTTAAGTGTTAGCAGTTTAAAATGTATCCCCTAGTGGGGTGGGCACATTGCCACTCATGGAAACTGATCAACACTATTATTGGGGTTTCTTGTCTTAATACATGCCGTGGTTAAATATTTACCAAGATATCACTGTTCAAATCCTTTCTCTAAAAAGACTACTTTTCTGATAAATACCGATGCAGTCATGTCACACATTTGTTCAAACCATTGTGTGGCACGGATTTACTTGAACTATAAATGCATACTGTTCAGAGTATCATAGGAAGGTCCTTTGAGATAGCCTCTGCCTCCCACAGGCTCTCCTGTGAGCATCCTCCTCCATCCTGTACAGAGTCCTTTTGCTAACTTCGACCCTCATCTAATGTCTTTCCAACTAATCTTGATTCCCTCATTTTACACAGACTGAGGATACTTAGAAGCACTTTACTTATATTAACCCTTTCTCGTAACCGATGCACATCATCATGTAAAACGGAGTTTGGTTGCATTTCCTGTAGAAATTCTAATTGTTTCTGATCACTCTTAGACTGCTAACTTCACATTCTCTTCTGGGCCATGAGAAGTCCCTTCTCTTATGTATATGGCAGCATTGACTTTGTTCTATCACGATTAATAAACCATATCTCTCTGCTTCTATTCTCTAGAGAAAAATGAGGACACACAAGAACATAAAGGATGTGAATTCATGTCTACACATCTGGTACTTAGATAATAACTGGAACCTACTTTAAATTTGATCTATACTTAATAAATGTAAATGAAGGGATGCATAACATGAAAGAATAAATACTGGGTATAACTATAGCAATTCGAAACAGTCTAAACAGCACTGAAACACAAACCTATACTTGCAAATTTGGTAGCTGGGATTCCTGCACTGCCAGGAAATGAAAGATGGCTTACATCCCGGCCACACTCACAAATCCACATACTCCTAGAGGCCACTGTAATATACCTTAGACATTAATATTCTCTTTTCTGCATTCCTATGCATTTTCTATGCATCTGGCTTGGCCTAAACCAACTTATTTGCAAGAAGAGCATACGTGTGAGTCCCTGTGTGAAAGTATGTGTTTGTAGGCGTGGGGAGCAATGGTGAGCTAGAAAGGTGTTGGTAAACTTCTTATTCCCAAGATCAACAGCTTTTGTTTTCTCTCTCTCACTGATAGAGAGCCAGGCTGCCAGGAGAAATGTGTTTAAAGATGTATTATAAGAAGTTGCCCTGGACAAGTCTGGAGAATCAGTGTTTCTCCCCTGTTATTTTTACATTAAAATGCAGCGAGACTCCTCCACATCCAGTCCTCCTGTGAGCTTTTAAATGGAGCGCTGTTGTCAGCAAAAGAAGCAAAATACTCACTTCTCAATGTGAATAACGTGTCAGAAAGGAGAGATGGGCCTTCCTGCCCTGCAGCGCAGCCAGCCAGACCTCAGACGCTTCAGAATATCCTTGTTTCCAGGAGATTAAATAGAGGGCTTTGCTTTATCATATGTTTGTTTCCTCCAAAGACCCCAAAGTTCTAGAAGCAGCAATTCTGTGAGTATACAATAGAAACATTACTTCCATCAGAATAGTATTTAAATATCATAGAGAAAATATCTCTCTGAGCATGAAGTTATGTCCCTGGGCATGAACTAACACCATTGATCGAATCTAGAATGGACAGACAGTTGCCAATGCCAAGAAACAGCTTATAGAAAGTCCTCTGTAAGTTTATTGGAGGACTTTTCTCCATACCTCCCTCATCGTCATTACCAACAGAACCGCTAACCATCTATCCACCCACAGCACCACCAAAAAGGTGACATTTATTGCAAGCCTGGCATTTTCTGACTCTGTCTTGAACCACAAAAATTATGCTGAATTCCCCAAAAAACCTAACTTGTTTTTATGCTCTCTCTCTCTCGCTCTCTCTCTCTCTCTCTCTCTCTCTCTCTCTCTCTCTCTCTCTCTCTCTCTCTCTCTCTCTCTCTCTCTGTGTGTGTGTGTGTGTGTGTGTGTGTCTCACTCTCTCTCCCTCCCTACTTCCCTCCCTCCCTCCCAACTAGTAACAGGCAGTTCTTGGAAATCTCCCCAGGAATGGCTGGCCTTGTAACCATCCCAGACCAGTCTGGTAGGCGCCAGAGTCTTGGCACATTTAAGGTAAGGTTTGTAGAAGCACCTGCACTGCCCCTCTCAAACAAACTTTCCATCACTAAGCCCCAAAAGCTCATATTGTTGCTTTTCAGCTGTGAGCCTTAAAAGGGAAAGGTCATAGGAAAGGCTAGGCAGTAGGGCAGATTTTTTCACACTCATTGTACAAGATAATGCCTAAAGTATATCCTGAAATGCACAGTCAACGGAAAACCCTCATTTGAACCCTGAAGTCAAGATAGAGACTACCCCACTGACATATATATGTGGGGTAAGAAGGAGGATGCTTGATATGGTAGCACCCCATTACTTGGAAGGAGCTGGTCAAGATTTCCACCTCTTCAAGAATGATGGTTCTTTAAGTCCTTCAAGAATTATTGTGGGGGAGCAGCTCACTTCTGTTCCTACTTCACTCTGCACCACACAATCTTTCACTTGTAGGTCTGTTGCTGATCTTTCTCCACCCTGTGGTTAGCCTTCAGCAGGAGGGAGAGACAATGAAAAGCCAACAGTAAGTCTCTGTGTGACACCTCCTCCAGTGCAGCCTCAGAGCCAAGTGCTTTCTCGCTGATGTTCTGGATCCAGTACTTATGGCAGTGAAATCAGGAAATATATGACAAGAAGTAAGACTACTGGAGCAAAGAGTGTCTGGAGGGTACGTGCTGGGCCAGAGTAGCCACTGATGAGCAATGCACTATTCTTAAGGAGTGGGTGGAGCTGTGCCAAGGTGTGATTGGGGAATTTCACCGTTTTCCTTTTTTTTTCCCCTTTATCCAATGAGTTTTATTAGTATTCCGTCTTAACAAAAATCAAAATTCTGAAAACATAACTCTTCCCATTACATGACTTCATAAATATCTTATATGATTGCTCCAAACCTTCAAAACAGATTCATTCTTCAGCTCATGGGTATTTTCAAATTTACATTAACTCTTTATTACCTTTCTTTTGAGTCGGATGGCTCATTAGAACTAATTTTTCCTATAAAATGGACCTAAGAGTAGCTATCATTTTCACTTAAGTATAAGATAGAAATACAGCCAGCAAATAACTGTAAGTAATACATGACCATATGAAAAATCTCTTTTAATACTCAACAAAATCTTGTGTATCATGACTCATTGTGGCTTTCTGAGACCTTTGGTAAATGTCACCATATGTTAACATTTTGATTTTCAGTGTTAGTTTAAGGATGAGAGCATGTCCAAGTCCTATCCAAAATGATAGGAAAGGATGTCTATTGTGGAAAGGAACCCTATTCATAAGAAGAAAGTCTAAGAGAAAGACGTTATTCTCAGGCATGATAACTAGAGTTAATGTTGGGCCATTGTTGTTGAGATATATCCTAGAGAGAAATATTTTAAAATAATAGCAAATTTGAGCCTTCAGTGTCATCTCCCAGACATGCTGTGCCTGAAACCAAGATGTCTTGCCAATCACATATGTGAGATACCAAATGTTCTTAGCAGGTAGAAGCATCTGCATTCAGCAGAAGCATCCCAGCTAATATGCAAATGTGCTTGCAGGCACTGTCTTGCCTATTCTCAACAAGATCAATAAATTCTGTGTTCCCCAAGCTAGTGAGCTATGAAGCCATGATGTGAATCCAGCAGCTGGACTCCTAAACCATCCACATAACTATCATCAGGCCATGCTTCAAGAATGCTAATGGGCAGTAGCAGTCAAGAAATGGGCATCCTCAAATGGGTTTCATGAGTGAATTAGAGGAACATAGGAAGATTATAAAGAAGAGCTTCCCACAATGGTTCCAACAATTAGACTCAGCCATCCGTCACTATGAACTAACATCTCCCCCACTTGCTACAAAGCAAACAGCCTTGTAAACAGGTGGCATCACATGACCACAGCTACAGAATGCTTTCCTTTAATATCAGAAACAAAGAGGAATCAATTGCAATAGGCAATGACTCTCTCTTCATTCCCCTTGTAAACAAGTCAAGAACTTCACTGTATGTCACCAGCGTCAAAGACAATGAGAAATTCAAATCTCCTGTTTCTTTTCCATAAAGCTAGTTCAAAGCACTTATCACAAAGGAAGAAGAAACATCTTATCAGGGGTCCTGGCTAAATGCTCAGTGTGTCTTCTTCCATTCAACAATGGCTCTTTCACCACAGACCTTTAAATAGAGGTGAGCTGATAGCTCCGTGATCCCTTTCATTTGTTGCTCGATCATTTAAATACCTTACTCCATAAGGATGCAAGGATCTTTCAAGTTCAGCTTCCCAGCAAAAATATGGTAGCTATAAGCTGACTTGAGCTTTTGCTCCTAGAGGCTGAAGACACGCTCAGGGCTAAAATGCTTGTTGTTCTTCCAGAAGATCAAAGTTCAGTGTCAGGCAATTTTCAGTTGCCTGTAAGTCCAGCTCCAGAAGAAACTGAGGCCTTCTCTGGCCTCTTGGAACACTACACTCAAAGAGTGCACACACACACACACATGCACGTGTGTGCACATTAAAAATAGAATTTAAATAACTGTCTCGGTTTTATTTTTTTCATTAATTGATTTATTTATTCACTTTACCATCTTGATCACAGCCCCTCCTCTTCTCCCATCCCCCCCCTCACATGGTCCCCTCACCCCTCCTCTTCACCTCTGAGAAGGGGAGGTCCCACCTGAGTATCAGCCCACCCTGGCGCCTCAAGTCATTGCAGCACTAGACACATCCTTTCCCAGTGAAGACAGACAAGGCAGAGCAGTTAGGGGAACTGGATCTACAGGCAGGCAACATAGTCAGGGTAAGCCCCTGTCCAGTTGTTGGGGGACTGGCATTAAGACTAAGCAATGACTGGCCCATTTTGAGATATTTCCCATGGGCAAGAACCAACCCCTGACACTATTAACAATACTTGCGTTATTCTTTCAGACAGAAGCCTGCATAACTGTTCTCCGAGAGGTTCCACCCAGCAGCTGACCAAAATAGATTCATAGACCCACAGTCAAACATTAGACTGAGCTCAGGAAGTTTAAGGAAGAGTTGGGGGAAGGACTGAGGAACCAGGGGGGAGGGGAAGAAGGACCCCACTAAAAGACCAACAGAGTCAACTAACCTGTACCCTTGGGGGTTCTTAAAGACTTAACCACCAACCAAAGAGCATATAAAGGCTGGAGCTAGCTTCCCACCCACCCCCATACATATGTGGTGGATATACAGCATGGTCTTCAGGTGGGTTCACCAACAACTGGAATAGGACTTACTTTGACTCTGCTGCCTGCCTGTGGACCTGCTCCCTTAACTGGGCTCTCTTGACTGGCCTCAGTGGAAGAAGATTTACCTCATCCTGCAGTGACTTGAGGTACCAAGATTCATTTTACAATAAAAACCATACTGGGTGTCTCTTAAATTTTGGGCAAAACAATTCTATGCATAAACGTTTTCCACAAGACAGCAGTCATTGCTTAGACTGCCTTTGTTTTAAAGAACCTTATTTTGCAGAGCAACCATGAATCATTGACCTATATTACAGGTAGCATTTGTTTATTAACCATGCTGTAGACATTTCAAAAATGAAGAGAACATTTCAGAAACATCAATAGATAAAAATAAAACAAAAAATCTAATAAAATAATAGTTTAAGAGCAAAGTTGATTTATAAGTAATTTCAGGTAGTAATCTATAATAGTCAATAAGATCATTATTCCATAAAGAGAGATGGACCTCCTTTGTTTATAAGATCGATGTTCCCTTTGTTTGTTACTTTTCTGCTACTATCATAAAATACCATGGGCAAGGCAAGATATAGAAGAACAAATTTATTTTGGTTTATAGTTCAAAGGTCAGGCCATAATGGTGAGGACCATATCACAACAGGTAGACTGAGCAGGAGCCTGAGAGTTCACACCTTCTACCACAAAGAAGAAACAGAGAGAGAAAACTGGAGATAGGATAAGGCTATAGACTTTCAAAGCCCCTTCCCCCACAATCAGGGATGCACTTCCTCCAGCAAGGATGCACCCCTTCTATCCAAGCGCCCAAGCAGCACCAACAGCTAAGGGCTGGAAGACAAGCATCTAAACACTTCTGCCTATGGCAGATGTCTCTTATTTAAGGATGACATACCAATGTACCATATTCAACATTTTATTCATTTTTTATTAACTTATATATTTTTTAATTTTATATTGGTTTGTTTTACCTAAAAGTGCTATATATTTCTCATGATCCATCTGTCCCCTGAATAACCAGACTACACATAGCTAGGACATATAATAAACCTGGAAAAACTTCATGACAGCACCTACCCTTTATAGAGTTATATAAGAATGACCCCAACCAAAGAAGCAGTGTAAATATAATAGAGAATTTATCATATTCTATGGATCGTTTGGCTATATGATAAACTCTCTCTCTCTCACACACACATACTATATATATATATATACATACATATATATGTATATATGTATGTATATATATATTCACACACAATATATATATTCACATACACACTATATATATACATATATATATATATTCACACACACACACATATATATATACATATATATACATATATATATATATTCACATTCATTCCTGGTATGTTAAATACTCATTTCATCAATACCAAGTTGAACAGAGAAGGAAATTAGCTTTATGGATCTAAGGTCTGAGGAAGATTTTCCTCTTGTTGCTAGAAATGGGGGGAACTTATTTTGAGATAAGAAGAATCCTGGCTGAAGGAGATAAGCCCTGGACTGCAAGGGTGCAAGCCGCTCTCAGAAATGGTCCTGGGAAGTATTTCTTCTGCCTTCTGTGTGAAAGAACTTTTCAAAACCCAGATCCAAGCAAGAACATTTAAAAAAGCCATCAACACTCTTGTAGAACCATATGCCTGCCCTCTAGGGACTGAAAGCTATTCCATTAAACCAGAAGGTCTGTGGAATGTAAATCCAGGGACCTGAAACGCTGTATATTTTTCAAGAAGTACAAAGTGGAACCCATTGATTCCATGGATTCACCAAATGAATGGATTGTTTCATCTGCATAAATGAACTGTCAGAAACAATGGCCATGTAACATGTGTGCTCCCTTTCCCAACAGGGGAAAAAGCCATTTTCCCAGCAAGCTACATCTTTTCTTTTCTAAAAACCTAAGCAAAGAAGCATGAAGGGAAAGTTGGATTTACACATTAAATCTGGAAGCCTGGATTCAGAAAGCCTAGGATAGGAATTGTCAGCTCAATTCTCTATGAATACAGAAACATCAGCTTTCTGCCTTCAGCAACTGATAGATCTAACTATAACCAACATTCGAGAGGGAGAAATTTACAGAAGCATTCTTGTTGCATCCATATCTAGTTTCTTTGCAAATCTTTTATTGAGTCTTTTATTTATTTCTTTTATATTCTCTGTGTCTCCGTGTGTGTCTTTGTCTCTGTCTCTGTTTCTGTCTCTGTCTCTGTCTCTCTGTCTCTGTCTCTGTCTCTGTCTCTCTGTCTCTGTCTCTGTCTCTCTCTCTCTCTCTCTCTCTCTCTCTCTCTCTCTCTCTCTCTCTCTTTCTCTCCCTCTCTCTGACATGAAGATATCTGTGTATGTGGGCCAGGTATGATGTAGATCTACATATATGTTATATCATGCTAAATAGTTACACGGTACACTATGAAAGTGATCCCACAGACCATGCAGTTACTGGAGAAGCTCAAGTAGGAGTGTAAAGAGATACTATCTGAATTGGGTTGACTAAAAGAATTAGATGACTACAGAATTTTTGCAATTACTGCAGCCATGTAGGTGGTAAATTACATGGTTTGAACTCAGCTACTCATGGTGCAAGGAAGATCAGAAATATTTTAAAGAATCCAAATAACATTATTAATTGATTGGGGACCATGATAGAGGAAGAGGGAAACAACTGTGTGCAGAGATTTTCTTGGTTTCCAACAGGAGTCTGGACCCATTCTACAAAGAGAAGGAGACACAGCCTGGGCTTTTAGACCACTGGGGTTGATTCTCCCAATATCCCTCGCATCCTCTTTGGAGAAATGGAAGAAGTCCATTTTGCCGAGTTCAGCCCACACAGCTCCTTGACTCCTGCACACAAGCTTCCTTGTCTCCTGGAGGAGTTTTGGTCTGGTCTGGGTCCATGCTCCATGGGTGATCTGGCGTCTTCCTCCCTGCAGCCATTTCACGATTTCTCTTGAAGTAAGCAAGCAGAGCGCCATCTCCCTTTCATTGCTGCTGAGTCTCATGCATCATTCTCCCACCTCCGGCTGCTAGACTTCATAATAATGTTGCCACAAATATTTCATATTCGGTGGCCAGTATTGCTGAGGGTGTTTATCCTCCTCCCACTGCAAACCAGTATGTCCCTTTTCATAAAACTTGACTATATTTCTCAGCCAAGAGCTTATTTAAAGGTCTGAAAGTTCCTCACAAGATTCAGAAATGAGCTCAGCTATTGAAGAACAGTTTCACTCCCAAAGGATTGAACAATGCATCTGCCCTTTGAGCCTACTGGTTTTGTTTGTAAATCTTCACATCTTCCCAGCTATACCAGCTTCAGTAAATTTATCTATTCTCTCATCTATGAGCCACTAGTGAAACATTTACTCTGCCTGTAACTTAGAGCAGTAATATGGCTCAGTGGGGAAAGGCATTTACCCCAAGCTTAACATCCTGAATTCAATCCCAGGATCCATAGGGTAGAAGGAGAGGAATGATCCTTAAAAGTTGTCTGTTGACCTCCACATGTGTGCCATGCCACACGTGTATGTGTATACACACACACACACACACACACACACACACACACACAAATATATAATAAATAAATAAATAAATGTGACAAAACTGACTTTCATAAAAACATACCTTAACCCTATTTTATAGGGAGGTAAGAAACGGGTAGTGACCCAAAGGAGATCAAGTGGAGTTTCAAAGTATAAACAAGGAGATAATGAAACTGTATTTTCTTGAACATGGTACTCTTCCAGAGCCACTTCAATTGTTTCCTCAATCCACTCAGACCGTTCTTGAAATTTCAGCAGAACCCCTGATATCTATCTATCTTCACTGTTTTGCAAATCGCATTCCTAAATTTCCTTCTCAGCCATTTTATATTGTGTATCTAGCATCTCCTTCATCTTTCCACATCTACTAAGTGTCCCTCTAGGTAGATCTTGGTGATCGATGGTAGCTGGGGGAAAGATGGTCACTTTTCTTTGGTAGTGTGGCCACTGCTAGGCCAACGGATGTTTCACCAGATAACCTACATCTATATGGATAAGGGCAAAGCTCGTTGGTTGCAGTGAGATAATTGTTTTAATGACATGAAGTCAGGAGGAACATGTGTTGGTTGGATCTAAGGGACATTGGAAGGCTAGTGAATATTACCAATCATACCTTGTATATATTACAGAATTCTCAAAACTCAATTGGAAAATAAAAATATAAATGCATGTCTTGTTCTGTATACTATGTTAAACCATGGGCATTATTTTTATTCTGTCAAAATCATCATTAATGTTTTAAAATCTTTGAACTATAAAAATCTATATGTTGCTAATACCTACACCTTGATGAAGTTCAACATATCTTCCTAAAAGCATCATCCATACCACAAGCTTACCCCTCATCTCCCAATGATTACATAACTCCTTATTATCTATCTCATCACCCCAGTCCCTGGCAATCACCACCCCACTATCTCCTTCTATGATCTTAACTATTTTATACTTATCACCTAAGTAGCATTGTGTGGGATTTGTGTGCTTGCATCTGCCTTATTTCATTTAGCATAATATCCTCTGCTTCTACCCATGCTGCTTCGAGTGGCAGAATTTCCTTTTCCTCACACTAAATCATGTTCATATATACATGTACGTTTATATATTTATACACGTGTGTGTGTACATATATATGTATATATATGTAGGTAGGTATATGCACATTCATAAGTACATTCATACATATGCAGGTGAGGGGTAACAGGTTGGTCTCAGGTTCACTATGTTGAGAATAACCTTGAACTCCTGAGTCTCCCACATCTACCTCCTCAGTGCAGATGTTACAGTTGTGAGCCACAACACCCAGTTTATACGGTGCTATGGATAAACCTAGGACTTTTTATGTGCTATGCAAACATTCCACTGAGAAGTATTTCCAGCTCATATTTAGCATATTTTCTTTACTGATTCGATTGTCATTGAACACTTCGCTTGCTCTGTGTCTTGCTTATTATGAATAATGGTACTTTGAACATGTTCCACACACATAAATCTTTGAGTCCTAGTACAAATGTCTTATAGATAGATAGATAGATAGATAGATAGATAAATAGATAGATAGATGATAAACACGTAGACAATATATACATGTTTATACATACATGTGTGTTATATATATATAACATAGTTATATGTATATGTAGTTATAAGTATGTATACTTATTGTACTTATTATAAGTATATGTATTGTACTTATTATAAGTATATATATATATGCTTATTCATAGAATTCTTCAATTTCATGCATTTCTCTCTGAAAATCTTGCTTCTTTTTATTTCTTTCCTATTTGGAGGCCCATGATTTAAAGCATGAACTGGTAGACCTTATTTCTAAAATATTTTTTTCAGAAACAACAGCTCCATCCACCTCTGCTCACTTTGCTCACTGTATCAAGCAATCTCCCCAGAAGTTCTTTTCCAATGTACATTTCTAGCCTGAGCCAGTTTAACACTGGCTGAAGTGCAGCCAATATTCCCACTCTACTTAGACCTCACTGGACCCTCGTCAACCGGCATCTTTAAGACAGCAGTCCTTTGAACTTCCTGACCTCAGTCTCACTAGCTTGAAGGACAAACCACACACACACACACACACACACACACACACACACACACACACACACAAAGATGAAGAATGCTGGTTATTTTAACCCCTAAATCATAAAAGCTCATGAGCTTGTCTTGTCTTTACTTGGCTTTGAGCGTCAGCTTCCGTAACGCTCCGCAGTCTCCACTGCCTTCTATCTATGTCAAGGAACTTTGCTCAGTGTCCCTGGAGCATTTCCATTTACCTTGAAAGCCTGCAAGGCTTCTTTTTAGCTAGCTAGGCTTACCTTTTCCTTCTCTGTAACCTGCCTGAATCTACAAGAAAAGATAAGAATTAAATTAAACTCAACATCAAAGAGGGGGCTGGCTTATTGTGCTTGTTGCCACACTATTGGGGATATTAGGTATCTCAGAGAGAAAACTATGGTCGTTTCTGTTACCATAGCCACCAGCCTGAACCCTCAGCCAAACCAAGGAATTGTAAAGAGGTTGGAATCATCAAATTCAGAAAGATCTTAAAGGACGCATACCATTTTTAGCCTTGCAATGAAATTGCTCTGGGAATATTTTAAAACACACAAAGAGATGCTCATCAAACAATGGATTTTGATAGTGAAAACTTAGAAGCCACATCCAATGTGAACAAAATGAAGGATTCCACAAACTGTGAAAAGGAGTTTGAACTCTGACATAAGGAATCTGAGAAGCACTGAAATGTTTAAGCAGGAAGCACAAAAATTTGGATTTTTGTTTCAGAAAGACTATCCTTCCCTAGGGAAGAGAATAGCAGGGATAGGGAAAAATCTAAGAAAAGCAGCTGATACTGGAGGCCTTGGCTAGAGCAACAGCAGTAAATTTGTAGGGGAATATTCAAGAACTCGAAGGAAGATTTGAAGGGCCTAGTGATGAATTGGATGTGGAAGTTGAGAGAAAGTTCTCACTGGTCAGACATTAATCATCCCTTGCTAAGGTCTTTCTACACCTCTCTCTTCAGGGGCTTCCAGTACAGCCTTAGACAAATTAAAGAGACCTGTCTCCAGTCTCCCCCATCTCTCTTCCCAATATTCCAGCATTCCTCCCCTGCCCATCTTTCCCTTCCCTTAAGCTTATATTCCAGTATACTCTGAGCATGGTGGAGCCTGAGAAATCAGTACCAGGAAACAACCAGTCCTGGTTTCTAATTCTACCATTTTTCAGACCATCATTTTGGAAACTTTGATTTCACTTCGGTGGGCTCCAGTTCTCATTTGCATAAACAAGGATAATGGTGTGTATTTCACAGTCTTAGGATATTGTATTTGTATTATATATGTAAATCACCTACCGCCGTGGCTGACTTAGAATACCTTCTCGAAATATAATTATTATTGATACTATCCCATCCAAGAAAGTAGCTCCTAATCAGAATTGATATTCTCACATTGTTTAAAGGTGGGTGGATTCCATTCCCAAGAATATACTTTAGGTCAGTCTCTCATGATAAGCTGATAGGTGTCTGCCCCCAACTCTAAGATAAATCTAGAGTAGCCTTAGGGGGAAAAATGTTTTCATTTTTCTTTGCTTTTTTGGAAACAGGGTCTCCTTCCTACTGTCCTAAAAATTTCTTCTCCGGTAAATTCTTTCCACTGTTACAGACACACAGTATCATCACAGCCATATAGACAAGAGAAAAGGCCCTCTTTCTAGAGCCTAGTCTGTGGTCCAACCAAGAAGGCTGTGGCATGGACAATGACTCAACCTTTGCCTATGGAAACATGAGTTGACACAATAAAGTTTTCAAAGCCTCAATTCTTTAACTTTTGTCCTCAGATAATTAAAGGTTCTACAGCTGCTGCATGGGATGACAGACCATCAAATAAACAAATATTTAACTTATGTTAGATACTGCTGCATATCTTGGTGGTGGGCTTCAGAAACTCTGCATTGACTTCAGTCTCTCAAAACATGATATTTTATAAAAAAATACATATGTATTATTGTTATAAAAAGGCATTTTAGAACATTCTAGAACATTTTTCCCTATCTGCCTTGACTGCCTTGTAACAAAGATATGGATTCAGCTCCTTTGAAGCCCATGCCCAGACTACAGGAGGTTAATTTAATTAATTCTTTGAGTCAAAGTCTCAAGATGGTCTGAAGGTCTCAAGCTAGCCTTGAGCTTGCTACATAAGCTAAGACTAACCTTGGGCTCCTGGTCTTCTTGCCACCCCTTCCCAAGTGCTAGGGTTATAAGCATGTACTACCAAATCTATCTCCAAAATTCCTTTCTTCCTCACAAACTCTTCAGTGTTTTGGAGACTGAACTTAGGACCTTGTATATTTGAGGCAAGTTCTCTATCACTGACCCACACTTTCAGTTTAATTTTATATTTTAAGGCAATACTTAACCAAACTCAACCTTCAAGCTGTGAATTCCAAGTTCATTTTTTTTTTTTAAGCTTGAGCTAAGCTACTTGAACATGTGTGCTTCAGAGGTCATTGGAGATTTGGCAAGGGTTCACGTATAGAACTTATGGGGTCCTGCTTTGAGAGAAAAGCACAGCCATGCGCCCTACTTCTACTCACGCACATATACAACCTCTATTTGCTCAAACACACAGTGTACACACACACACACACACACACACATACACACACACACACACACACACACACACACACACACACACACATTTTCCTGGCTTTTACAAAGCAGATGAAAATTCTATGTGGTTACTTCATTCCAAAATTTATAGCCATGCTTGTGGGCTTGCAGAAGCATGAAGGTAAGAGAAACCAAGCAAGGCGAGCCTTCGTCTGAGCTTGAAATTCAGGGGTTTGTTTGTTTGTTCATTTTGTTTTGTTTTAAGCTTACATTTTCCAACATCAGCAAAACAATTTCTTTTTCAATGTTAACTTGGCTGCCATGGCCTTACCTGTCCATTTCTCATAGTGAGTTTTCAAGGACTAATAGACTCTGTGCCTCCTACACACCAACAAATTCCAGACAGAGTAGTCAGAGCCCACACATAGGAGATGGATTCCCAGCAGGGTGGATGTGTCTTGGATTGGTGCTTTTTTAATGTGTGGGGTTTGGAAAAAGAATGTCGAAAATGTCTTTTCCCCATAACAGTTTAGGATTTGAAGTCATGTAGAACTGAGATGGTTATTTGCCATGCAGTATAAACAGTAGCACCATGAAAAGGTGCCCCTGCCCTTGCCAGTCTCAGCATGCCCACCTTGAAAACTGTGTACACTTGGAGAAGTTGGTTCACGGCTCCATTTTCTGCTGGAACCTTCAGAGAAATACTTCTTCAGGTTTCCTAGATAGCTCTGTAAGCATTTCTGTCAGGGTAGTTAGGCGGTAAATTACCAGCTGCAACAAGATGAGAGGTAGGCTTCTGGTTTTTTGGTTTTTTTTTTTCTTTTGCTTAATGTGCTCTAGATTAATATATTTTTCAAGAAATTATACACATATACATGTGAATATAAATGTGTACATATATTTGTAATTTTTTAAAACTGCACACGAGTGTATACATATTAGGCTGTAAGATTCTGAGACACCGAGAACAACCATCCTCTCTTGTATCTGCTACATCCTACAAGAGAGAGAGAGAAAGAGAGAGACAGAGACAGAAAGAGACAGATAGGGAGAGATAGGGAGACACAGAGAGAGACAGAGAGACAGCAAGAGTCAGAGAAAGTATTTGTCCTATAATTAGGTAGATAGATAGATAGATAGATAGATAGATAGATAGATAGATAGATAGATAGATAGATAGATAGATAGATAGAAAGATAGGTAGGTAGGTAGGTAGGTAGGTAGGTAGGTAGGTAGGTAGGTAGGTAGATAAAGTGTTTCATGCCTGTTTCTTCCCTTCAACTGAAATACAAAATCTGAATATATTTGAACATACATTCATCATCAAATAAAGGACTGGACAAAGAACTTTACTTTCTAGGCCTAATGATAGAAATATTTTATGTATTTGGAGTTTATTATTATTTAGACTGTTTCATTGTGTCTCAAACCTGTTATGTAATCCAGGGTATCCTCAAACTGACAAGCTTATTGCCAAGTTCTGGGTTTACAAATATATACTACAATACCTGACAATAAACAAATATATATATACATATATATATATAATATTTATATAAGCTAATAACTTATGCTAATGTTCCTAGCAGCTGATATTCAATAATTTGCAAAATTTATAATGCAGCATTTACTTACATAGTTATTTACTTACATGAATTTTAGAGAGTCTCGCTATGTGCAGGCTAGCCTATAAGCCACCGTGTAGACCAACATAGCCTCAAACTTGCAGCAGTCCTCCCGTCTTGGACTCCCAAGATCTGACATCAAAGATGCACTGCCTGTCTTATCGCTGAATATTAATTATGTAAATATCCTTACTAATGTATTTCATCTCATTTTAGGGCAAAATTAATATAAAGAACCCAAACTTAAAAGGAAAACTCACTTAGATTAATACATCAGCCACTTTCCAATAGAGTGGATGGAAAACCTCCAGATACCACTCACTGTCTGAGAGGCTTGAAGCAATTTTACATTGTAGCTACTTTTAAAGGGAAGGAGTTTGTACCTCTGACACTTACAACATACTACAAAACCAACATCAGCGCTTGTGCTCCAAGGGAAAACATCCTAAGAGACAGATACTTGCACGAAGCCTTACAGAGCACATCTTTATGTTAGGGACTGGCAATATCTACCATCAGGGAACTGGCTTAGAAATGCCCTCCTTATTTAGCTCTGGGCCATTGGTGGATTTTGTTTTGCAAGGCAGTTAGAGATGAGAAAATAGAATCTGAAATCAATCAGAGAGGTTTGTAATCATTTACTGATTTGTGTAAACTATAACAGGTAGCTTAGGTAGCTTTCTTGTTTTTTGTTTTTGTTTTTGTTTTTGAGTCTTTTACTTACACCAGCAGTCAAATGGGAAAATATTCCTTCTTTGGGAGTTGTCTTTTTATAAGAAGCATGATCTGGAGAACTGGTAGCGTATGTCTATAATCAGCTCTAAGGAGGCTGAGGCTGGAAGACTGTAAGTTGGTGATCAGGCTGAGTCTCCATGTATATGTTTTTAACAACAATAAATAAAATCCTAGGCATGGATTTGGTGCTTGGTAAATCATTGCCATCGTCATTATTATTGGTTGTTTTCTTCTTTTTCCTCCTCCTCCTCCTCCTCTTCCTCCTCCTCCTCCTCCTCCTCCTCTTCCTCCTCCTCCTCCTC
>NW_022196911.1:108740400-108796958 GCF_008632895.1 Mastomys coucha
CCTCTTCCTCCTCCTCCTCCTCCTCCTCCTCCTCCTCTTTTATCCCCTCTTCCACCAATTGCTCTTTTACCTCCTCTTCCTCCTATTAGTATTTTTCTGCTGATGAACTCTGGCTTCTTTAATCAAATCTTGCTTACCAAAACATGTGTGTATATCTGAATTTTTATTCATCTGTGATTAGAAAGAGGCTAATTTAGAACCACACCCTTGCCCCTTCCATTTAAGCTAACAATGGACAAGGGCTAATACAAAAGAGAGACTGGGCTGTACTTCAGCTGCCACAGCAGCAAGCAAGCATTCTCTGTTGATCAGATGCACTTCATTTGTATATCCCATTTGCAGCTGGTGTCTGTAAATTCTTGCATTCAGAACTGTGAGTTCCTTGGGCATGGTGCACTCATCCATTCCACGGATGTATATGATTGCATACTGGGCTGCAAAGTAGCACAGGTGGACTTGTTGACGCACAAAGGCACAGGGCAGAGTGTAGAAGAAAAGCTTATGAAAAAAACTAAGATGCATAATAATACCATTTACTGAAAAGTTGCCATTGACTAAGTCATGGTCTAGGTTTTCCTTGATATCTACTCATTTTCTTCTGAGGTGATAATGATAGGAGAGGTAAGGAAAGTTCTCTGCCATCAAGCAACCGCGGAGTGGAATCTATACTATTTTAGATTCAGGTCTCTCTAGGCAAAAAGCCGTGCATGGGGGAGCAGATCTCTGAGTGAAAGAGTGTGTCATGAATGATAAAGGTTCTTGGCGCATTTCCCAGCATGTGATAACAAGAGGCCATTCATTTTCTATCATTCCCTGGTGCTGCATCCAGGCTGGCATACCCTGATGCTCAACAAGGCATAATCTAGAAGCACCAAATAGAAATACTTCTGAGCATGTCTATAAAGGCATTTTAGAAAGGTTTATCCAAAGAAGGAAAATCCATCCCAGATGTCAGCTACAGTACATAGGGAAAGTATCTTGTGTATTGTATAGATGCATCGCCTGCCAACTAAAAAGCCTATGGCCTATGGCTTAGGCAGGAAACGGAAAGTGGGACATCTGGGAGGAAAAGGAATTCTGGGGTAGAGCCATGGCCAGGAAGAGCCGTCCAGGAAGATGTCAGGAGATGGATGCATGGTACCTGAGCACAGGTAACCAGCCACATGAAGGAACATAGATAGGTTAAACGAATTGGGTTATCCAAGTCATGATCTAAGTTACAAATGCCCAAGGCATTTGTAAATGTACTTTGATTCTGAGTCACATTTAAAGGAGTATGGGACCTGGAGGAAGAACCAGATGGAACCTCAACAATAGTATTCTTGGGCTGGAGTTCTGGACTGGATAAAAAGAAGAAAGGTTTCTGAGACCAAGCGTTTAGCTCTGTCTCCGTTTCCTGGATACGGGTGCAAAGTGACCAGTGACCTCAATCTCATGCCTCCCCACCTTCCTCACAGTGATTGAGTGTCTCCTCAAACACTGAGCCAAATAGCACCTTTCTCCCTTGGGTTGCTTTTAACTCTGTACCGAGAAGGGGGAGTGAAATACCCATGGAAGGAGTTGCAGAGACAAAGTGTGGAGCAGAGACTGAAGGAAGGACAATCCAGAGACTATCCCACCTGGGGGTCCTTCCCGTATCAAACCCAGGCATTATTGTGGATGCCAGCAAGTGCTGGCTGACAGGAGCCTGATAGAGCTGTCTCCTGAGAGGCTCTGCCAGTGCCCACCTAATACAGAAGTGAAGGCTCACAGACATCCACTGGACTGAGCACAGGGTCTGCAATGAAGGAGCTAGAGAAAGGATGTTAGGAGCTGAAGGGTTTGCAGCCCCATAGGAGGAACAACAATATGAACTAACGAGTACCCTCAGAGCTCGCAAGGACTAAACCACCAAACAAAGAGTACACACGGTGGGACTCATGGCTCCAGCTGCATATGTACCAGAGGATGACCTTGTCAGTCAATCAAGGGGAGGAGAGGCTATTGGTCCTGTGAAGGCTCTGTGCCCCAGTGTAGGGAAATGCCAGGGCCATGAAGCAGGAGAGGGTGGATTGATGAGCAGGGGAGGGGGGAGGGAATATGGTTTGTTTTTTTTTTCCCAGAGGGGAAACCAGAAAAGAGGAGAACATTTGAAATGTAAATAAAAAAAATATATAACCATAATAAAAAAAAGTTTCTCTTCTAGGCCAGTGATGGCATCGCCTTACCCTTCTTTCTTACCCAGATTGTATCACAAGGCACAGAAAGGAAGCAAGATATACAGAGGCAGGAGAGCAATAAATGTGAGCTGGATTAGAGGAAGAGTGTGCCCTCCTTATGCAGAAGGTAGAAACAGCTCAGGCTACCCAGATATAAATGTATTTTTGAATATCTATATTTGTATATTTTAAGTATCAGTATTTGTAAAAAATTCGTTTTCTGAGGTGGGAGATCATCTCTGGGATTAAGAGTACTGGCTGCACTTGCAAAGGGTCTGCTTTCAATTCCTAGCACCCACATGGTGGCTCATAACTTTCCATGCCTCCAGTTCCAAGAGATTTAATGTTCTCTTCTGGCCTCTGTGGATACTCTATATACGTGACTCATAGATATAAGCCTGCAGGAAAAATACCTATGTGTATATAATAAAAATACATTTTAATTTCTTTCATAAATAATAAAAATCATTAAAAATCTTAGGTTGTGTATTCATAGGTTGCTCAAAGGCATGACATTTTAATGAGACTCAGTAGGAGACACAGGGTGTGGGAAGAGATGAGGGAAGCAGGTTACCTCCAGAACACATTTCACAATAGAGATTGCATTTTTTTTATATCATAACTGAGAGGGATACTACTGCCAACCCCAGTTTAAAGAACAGGGTCCTGCTCAGCCTCCTCTACCCGCCCCTAACAGATCAGCACCTTCTCCTGCCCACTCCTAAATCGCGACAGTGCTCTGCTTGAGAAAGCTTACGCTAAATTTTGGGGTAGAAAAAAAAGATCATGATAAACATATAAAGGCCTTGAATAGCTTCTAAAATTCCTGATATCCAAGATTTCTGCTCATAAGCAATAGGTCAGACATATATACAAGTCGCATGGGGAGAGATACTTGTGTTTGCATTAATTCAATAGAAAAATAAACAAAAAGGGGGGATTAGTTGAAAATTTTATTCTATTTATTCTATGGGTTACAAAATAATAATCTGAAGTAACTGAAATGGAAACATTCCCATGCTGGTTTGAGCAAATACACAGATTTGAAATAGTGAGAAACAGGTATCCATTTTCATCAAATTACTGAAAATCATACAGCAGGCATGGTATGCCTCAACCAGTAGTCAACAGACAGCTACTAAGGGTAAGAGTCACGTGCAACTGATAGTAAAAAGTCTTCAAACTTTTAATTATTTATTTTTCTTGTACTGAATGGACTTTGTTTTGAACAAGCAAGAATCCATTTTTTTAATATCAACGAAAACTATGAGGGATATTTTCACTTAACTTCTATTTTAAGTACAGAGTTACTCTCTTGAAAGTCTTTGCTATCATTTTGGTGAAAATTATATTATTTCTGTTCTCTGATTTTAGGAAGCAATAACCACTTGCTATGTGACTGTGAGCTTCAGACCTCTGTGAATGGGAGGCAGATGGGAGATGATCCAGCTTCTAAAACTCATCATCTGGTGCAATCAAAGCACTCTGTGAGGCGGCCTCTTACCAGTCAGCACATCCATTCATCCATTCCCTGATGACCCAGAAGTGAAAAGTTTCTGGTGGTTTGAGGGGTTTTTTGCTTTTGTTTGTTTGTTTTTTAAGAAAGAATATGTTCTGTGAGATCAATTAGCAGTCCACATCAATATCATAGATTAACACACAAACAAAACTAACATCCATATTTCTGACCCATTAGTCATTAATAACCAATCAGGAAAGATGATCATTTAGAATTCAAAATCCTCATTAGATTATAGTCTCATGAAAGGAAACTTCTTCTTATCTACCGAGAAGAGCAGTGGAGAGAGAGACTGATCAGAAGGAGCATATGGGACACATCTCCATGTTCCTACATCAAAGGCATGGCACTAGAGAGATGGCTTTGCGGTTACTAGCCTTCCCTGTTCTCACAGAGAACCTGTGTTTGAGTGCCAGCTCCCATGTCAGGTAGCTCACAACCACATATAACATCGGCTCCACGGGAGTCTCCATGACATCCTCCTCTAGATGCCACAGGCATTGTACTCATGCACACACACACACACACACACACACACACACAGAGAGAGAGAGAGAGAGAGAGAGAGAGGTACAGGGGGAAAGAGAAAAACACACAGACACACAGAGTTTCACAACAGATCGACACACACATGCACATAGACAGATACAGATACACACACACAAAGGTATTGAGAAAGAAACACAGAGAGACACATACAAATGCACACATGTACAAACAAACACATGCAGAGAGAGAGGAAAAATATACATAGAGACACACAGATACACATACATGCACTAAAATAAATTAAAATTTTTAAAAAAAGAAATGGAATCCATTTCATAGGCAGGAGAAGCTGTGCATGGCCTTGACTAAGGTGCCACCTTGAAGATGAGGATGCAGGCTTCTGGAAGAGGGGCTGAGAGACTGTGTCAAGATCAATGAGGGCCTAGGGTCAGGGCCTCTGTAAGTTCTATCAAAAGTGAATGGCTGACAAATGACAAGAGAGGATCCAACTTGCTGATTTTCATATTGGGAAATTCGGAAGACTTATGATATCCCATTATATTTTGGATTTTTCTCAAATAGCTTATTTTTCTGAATGGCTTTTCTCAATGCTGAAGGTTTTTCTGGCTCTCAAATAAGTTTTAGAATAAACAAATCCAGGCAAACCAAACAACAATATTATCAGCCCCAGAGAAGAGAAGTTACAAGAATATTATCTATTAAGAAACACATCTATTTTTAATTATTTCATGCTATAAAATTAGAGAAAACAGTGTGTGATCAAATTTATTTGAGATAAACGTTTGATGCATAGAGTTTCCCCCAGGCCAGGTGATTTATGAGAACAGAAATGTATTTGGCACATGGCTCTAGAGAAGTTTGAGAACATGGTGCCAGTGTCTGACAATGATCTTCATGCCATGACAGAGGGAGCTGGATGAAGGAGAGTGGGAGAGGCTGACCAAGTGTGAGAAAGACAACTAACAAAAGCATTCTTGGGGAAACTAACCAATGTTTACACTGACTGCTTTAATCCATTCTCTGGCCCTGACCAATTCTCACCAGACACCATCTTCCAACACCTCACTATTGAATTGTATATTTGGCAAGGAACACATTCAGACTAGCCCATTGCTCTGCCAGACTAGCAAATCATATCAGGTGCTGCAACCATTGCAACCAAAAGCATATTGAAAATAAAAATTAGATAGTGTTGTGCACACACACACACATACACACACAAATCAAAAACCAAAATATCAGAATCAATGTGGAAATAAATTATTTTTTTAATAGACCATAAAAGATATGGTGAAACATAGGTTAAACTATAATAGCTTGGTTCTAAATCCCAAAGGATGTATATTTAAAGCTACAGAATAAGGACTTTATCCTTTATTCGATATACATAACACATATGAACCCATTAAAAACTTCTCTCGCCAGGCAGTGGTGGCACATACCTTTAATCCCAGCACTTGGGAGGTGGAGGCAGGTGGATTTCTGAGTTTGAAGCCAGCCTGGTCTACAGAGTGAGTTCCAGGACAGCCAGGGCTACACAGAGAAAGCCTATCTCAAGAAACAAACAAACAAAAAAATCTTCTCTCTTTTTTCATATGTGTGTGTATAGTGTGCATGTGTGTATGTGTATGTGACTCCATATATGTATATGCAGGTATGTTTTATGTTTTCTTGTGGGGGATTCATGTGTATAAGGGAGTGCTCATACGCATGTAGCAGGGTACAGAAGACAATACCGGGTATCATCTTTCTGAACTTTTCCTCCTTATAGTTTGACACAGGCTTTCTTACTGAGCCTGGAGCTCATCAGTATGGCTAGACTGGCTGGCCAGTGAATGAACCCAAGGATCCTTCTGTCCCTGTACACCCCACGCCCCAGGATTGCAGATGCGTGCTACCATCTTGCCCTGTTTTTTGATGTGGATGTAGGGATCTAGCCTCAGGCTCTCATGCTTGTACAGCAAGCACTTTACTGACTGAGCCCCATCCTCAGTCCTGAGAATTTTTTTTAAAAAACTAGAATGGCATGAGGATTAATTAGCAACAAAGCATACAATGGCTTCCATGAGAAAGGGGAGTTGGGGAACAATTCAAACAGCTGTAGTAAAAACAGAGAAAGAAGAAGAAAGAGTTCAGAGAATTGGTGTGACAAGAAGAATTAGTATGAGGAGTCAGAGACGAAGACTCTTCTAACAGCAGTAATAGAAATTGACATGAAAAAAGTTCCTGAACTGTCCAATTGACTGAATTTAACTTTAAACCCTATTACCTATTTTTTTTTTTCTGTTAAAATTACACAAATCCTTAAACTATGAGATTTCAACCTGTTGCAGTAAGTTCTCTCACAGGGTTACTCGGGTGTAATTTTTCCCTCCTTGATTTGTTTTTGAGAGGGGGGAAGAAAGGGAAGGGTGTCTGCTGGTGTGCCCCATGGCACACTTCAAGAAGGTTTTCCCCCACACCGTGAAACATCTGCTTTCCATCAGCCACAGCTGCAATGCATCCCGAGGCATGGCCCAGGGGTAAGGAACAGCAGCTGCGGCTCAGTGTTCTGCGCATCAGGGGCTTCCTGGCAATCTCCAGCTATGGGCAAGGGACTCCTAATGCCACCCTCTCTCTCCCACCACCTGGCAAGTGTCTCGATTCTGAAGTATGGCTTCTTTGTAGCCCTGGCACCAACCCCCTGCCCTGCTCTCTGGGAATCAGCCTCTATCTCTTCTTCAGAACAGGAGAGTGAATATTAAGGCAGAAGCAGAAAAAGAATATATGGAGGAGGGGATGGCAGGTCTTATGATTTGAGAGCTTCCTACGTGGGCCTTTTCCTTGTTGAGAGTGTTAAAACCAAAGCTCAACTGAAATAGTATTTTGGGGCTAGCTATGTAACTTAGTTAAAAGTTCTTGCCTAACATGCGCAAAGCCCTAGGTGTCACCCCAAACACTGCATAAACAGACATGATGTAACTTGCCTGTGATCCTGACACTCAGGAGAAGCAGAAACTCAGGGTTCTCCTCAGCTACACAGTGGGTTTGAGATCAACCTGGTTTGTGAAAAAGATGTATTATGTTAGATGATGATAAATGAGGTGTGGGAAATAAAATTGGTAAATTCAGGGAGTGTTGGGAGAAGGGGTTATATTTCTGTGTAGAGCATCCCATCCTCAGCAAGAAAAGAAAGGGAGAGAGGTTTAAGCTCACCATTGTCTTGGAGATGAGCTTTCTGAGAGGAAGGAATAAGAATGAGCATGCCTAGTCTGGAGTGCTCAAGAACCATTTAGCAGAGTGCAGGGAGAAGCTGGCTCAGTTTAAAGAGTGCTCACTTAGCATGCACAAGGCCTCCAGGTTCCATCCCTAGTACCCCACAAGGCAGGCATGATGATACATGCCTGTCATCCCAGCTCTTAGGAAGTGGAAGATGGAAGAGAGAGTTCAAGATCACCCTCTGCTACACAGTCTATCTAGGGTCAGCTTGGGAAACATGAGAGCCTCTCCTTCCCCCACTGATAAACGGTTGGTTGGATGGATAGATAGATAGACAGACAGACAGACAGACAGACAGACAGACAGACAGATAGATAGATAGCAGAGTAGAATGAGGGAGATGTTCAGACCAAGGACTAAAATAAGAGACACCAAGCTTTATACTGATAGATTAGAGGGCTCTGTTTCTGTTGTGATTATCCAGGTACTAGAATCTCAATTATAACCCATTCCATTCCCTTGATGGAAAGTGAGCTGAAGCAGGGGCATGACACCCCCAGGTTTTCCACAAGGTTCTGCTGACAACAGCACTGATTTTGGCTCTGATGCCAGGGCTGAGGATAGACCAACATGCATAGACACATAGGGCAGGTGTTTGGAAATTGATGCAGAAGAAAAAGGACTTGGATCAGGAAAGAAACCCGTCTGACATCAAAGAACAGGTTACACAGGAATCTTAGGGAGAATGCCTATGATGCCACTCTGTAGGTATGAAGATGAGACCAACAACTCCTTACATCCTGGTTTCCTGAGTTCAGGGTGCCATATGATGCTCACCCACCCTGACTCCTGCCTGTAATGGTTTCCTCATCTCTACTTCTCTTAAGCAAATAGAAATCCCCTTTTAAAAAAAATGCAAATCAAACTTGGCTTCAGAAATGAACATTTATTTTTATTTATTTTTATTTGTATGAGTACATTGTAGCTCTCTTCAGACACAGTTAAAGAGAGCATCAGATCCCATTACAGATGGATGTAAGCCATTATGTGGTTGCTGAGAATTGAACTCAGGACCTCTGGAAGAGCAGTCAGTACTCTTTAACCTCTGAGCCATGTCTCCAGACCCCAAGTCTTCATTTTTTAAAACACTGATAATGTCATTTTTGTTTCCAAAGCAATCCTAATAGTTTCCTGACTCAGTGGCCCCAGTCATCCTTTGATTGAATATCCCACAGGTTTGTTATGATTCACAACAGAAGGCAACACAGTTCTTCTCAAGCAAGCAGATGGGATAGACCTCATTTTAAATGAAGCATATACCATTGCACTGAATGCCTGTGTGGCAAATAGTTTAAAAGCTTCTATCTTGGGCAGATGTTGCCTTAGTTCAATGTTGTTGTGTCACTACCTGGTCAAATATCACTGATTGTTCTGACACCCATTGAGTGTAGAATCATTAATGTGTATTGTCCTTATATTGAACTCAAAAGAGCAAAGGTTGGTCTGTGGTTTAGACTGGAATAGAAGTACAATGTGGAAGACTGTTAAAAGGATGAAATTTACTTCCTATGTTTCTGTTCACATTCCCTCAAATGGACGGAATGGGTTGCATTTGAGACTCTAGTATCTGGATGGTATTAATAACATTATAACAAAAGAAATGGCTGTCATGTGTCCTTGCAAGAATCTTCTTTCTTTTTTTTTTTTAATTTTTACTTATTATATGTAAGTACACTGTTGCTGTCTTCAGGCACACCAGAAGAGGGTGTCCAATCTCATTACAGATGATTGTAAGCCTCCATGTAGTTGCTGGGATTTGAACTCAGGACCTTCAGAAGAGCAGTCAGTGCTCTTACCTGCTGAGCCATCTCACCAGCCCACAAGAATCTTATAAACATTACTTCATTCATCCCTCCAACACTAACTAAGCCCACCTAGCCAAGGAGTAAACAGAGGTTTTGAGAGCTGTAGAGAAATTTCCAGAAATTGCCAAAACTTATCTGCCAATCTCAATGAAATTTAAGCCAAGGTATTCTGATCCTTAGCTGTGACCTTTAGCCCTTGTTATGTCATAGTTGCACTAATCTCTATCTTGCTGCAATCTTTGTACTTCTGTACCATTGGATTCTTATGTTTTAGGGGTATGGCTAGGCACAAACAACTCTCCTCTTCTCATGCTTGGGGCAAATAAATTATGCTTTGTACTCAAGAAATCCTTGGTTCAGAGATATCATCCTGCTAACCAAGTTGGCCTTTAAGTGACAAATCTACCATGGCCACCATGCCACGATTAATCCTTGAGTGGTGGGTGCTGTGGTTTGAGGGTGTCCTGTAAGGCTATGAACTGGAAACTTGGTAGTCACAACATTGAGATGTGGTAGGACCTTGAAGAAGTAGAATCTTCTAGAAAGCAGTTAAGTCATTGTGGGACATCACCCTCCAGGGAAATTAATGTTTGTCTTTTGCCTTCTGGAATGAGTTCTCAAGACAATAGTTTCTTATAAGGAAAGGCCACTTTTGCTTAGCCCCTTTATGGTAGTGTAGCCCAGAGAAACCCTTGGGAGCAGACAAGAAAGGCCACCCAATTGAAGATTTTGGTCATTCAAACTATGAATTAAAAAAAAAAGTGCTTTACTGATTTAAAAAATAAAGAATTTTAAATGGCAACTTGGCCAGCCATTATCCCCATCATTGCTCACTAAGAGGACCTGACTGTCCCTGCTCATGTGACAGAACTATGCAGACCGCTTATCTTTGCTGAGCATTGGGTTTTTAATTCCTTATGCAGCACATTGGTAGTTAGCCTTTCTGCTTCATTTTGAGCAAGAACAGCCCAGTTGGCCTAGTCTGAAAAACATCACTCACCTCTATACATCACAACCTCATCCTCAAACTGCAGGAGCATTCCATATCAACACCAAGAAACCATGCCTTCTGCTGGTAATCTAGCTGAAAACCTTTCTCCCAGTGGGAAAGAAGGCAGGATTAGAGGAACCATAAGGAATCATCAATGATGAGAACCCAGGCAGGCACCACACAGATGTGGAGACATACAACTGTCTGTTCCCGGTACTACTTCAGCCTTTCTTCTCAGAGATCAGTAAAATTCCATGTGGAAATGTAAGGAGAAAATGAAAAGTCAGTCATTAAAGAAGTACAGTTCTTCTTAGGGGACATTAAAGAATAAGGTAAAATGGACAAAAAAAATATTAAGCAACAAAGAAAATAGTATGAAATCAAGCAAAACAACAAATACCAAAATAACTCAAGAGACAGGCAGTGCAGGTTTACACAGCAACTGAAGAACGGCAAAGTTAAAGTCTGCACTGAAGATTTTTAAAAATTATTTTACATGTATAAGTGTTTACCTGCATACATGTAAGGCCACTACATGGCCTGTTATCCTCAGAGGTCAGAAGAGGACACCAGATTCTCTGAAACTGGACTCATAGTTGGTTATGAGCAGCCATCTAGTGCTGGGGACCAAACCCAGGTCCTCTGCAAGAGCAACAGGTGTTCTTAACCACTGGGGCAGCTCTCCAGCTCTGCACTGAAGAGCTTCAGAAGTGGCTTATGAAAATTCTGGAACAGTGTGTTCAAAGTAAACTTGGTAAGCTCTTCCACAGGAGGAAAAAAAAGCAAAGGACCAAAACTAATACAAAAACAGAGGGTAGACACAGAATCCGGGAATCCTAACTATTTCCAAGCATGAAAATAAATTCTAATTAAATGCTAGCAAGAGAAGCAGAATAAAATGCACAATTAACAATTTCTGGAATTCAAAGCTGAGGCTTTTAAAATGGAGACTCAAAAGATTCAACCTAAGTTGAATAAATTAAGTGAAAATAAATCCTCTCAGAGATAAATGCTGACAAAGCTTTCAAGCTTGAGAAAAATAGCACCCCACAAAAGAGGCCTTTAAAATACCAACCAGAAATCTCAGACAAAGTCCTACAGAAAGATGAAATCTTCAAGGTAAACATGTGCAACCTCATCTTCTTATTTGGAACTTCCAAGCATCACCAAGGACCTATATTCCCCTTACTCTCAGATAATACAAATTAGTGACCACATTTCAACACAAACACCAGCTTCCATTTCCGTTCAAGCCAGTAGACTTGACTTTGGGTCTATGACAAATCTGCCTGCAACAATGCTGAACTGATAAAGAATTTAGATGATCTGATAGCTACACGCCTGGTAACAGCTCTTTACTTATTTTATTTGGATTCAGTTTTCATACATCAAAATATCATGGATCCAAAGTTTCCCTTGTGGGTCATAGGTCACCAGATCCGGGATGCAACAGTGGGATTTTCCTCCAGACTGTTACTAATTAACTGGAGACCACATGTTCCAGGGAAATAAAAAACAGAAAGGACAGGAATTTGTATTTAGCTTCAGGCAGAGAGGCATGGATACTTTATATAGGATCCTCTGTAAGAGGTATAGTTTAAAATAGAATCCAGCATGAGTACAGAGCATAAAATCTCTCCTATCTATCTGAAAGAAAAGAAGTTCATGGACATTTGTACTGTTTTCAGAGAAGAAATGAAGGGAGGGTGATTATATCATCTCAAAAGGTATAAATAGAATTCTACAACAAAACTGAAGGAGAAGACACATCTAATGGGAAGGAATCATAAGGTAATCAGATGATTACTTGACTCAAAATTCAAATTACAGATAGAATGAAGAATCAGTAACAAATAGCCTCTGAGGATGTGGTTTCCACACGGGGAGACTGCAGAGGTTGGAAATGGGGAGACTGCAGAGATTGGAAACAGGGAGACTGTAGAGGTTGGAAACGGGGAGACTGTAGAGGTTGGAAACAGGGCTGTCTTTCAAATCCTAAGCACAAGTTTCTCCATAAATAAAGTTTGACATTGTGAAATATGTGCGTGATAGGAAGACCCCCCCAAAAAAGTATACTAGAATAAAAAATAATAATAAGGGCAGAGTAAATATGCAAACAGCTAGAGACGTCTCTGAATATATGGCTCAGTCAGTAGATAAGCAGAGAGTCATGATTTTGGTTCTCCAAAACCCACTGAATATCTGAGCATAAGGAACAAAGAGAAGCTGAGTGGGGTAGAGACACGAAGATACGTGGAGCTGACTAAGCCCCTAGGCTAGCTAGACAAGCTAGCTCCAGGTCTAGTGAGACACCCTAGCTCAGAGAAAAAAAAAAGGAGAGAGATTGAGAAAGGAACCCAACCTCAAGTTCTGGACACAACAGACAAGTGCTTACACTCCCTCACACGTCTGTGCACTGCCACACATGTGCATATGCATGTACACACACAGGCATATATATACCCACGTGTCTATATACATGTAGCACACCAAAAGTTTAAAAAAAAAATACAAACAAGGAGAAGCTTTAAATATAAGAGACAATGACTGTTAGAAGGGCAACCAGGTGAGACAGACTGTATTGCTGACTGAAAAAGACATCTTCTAGAAAAAGAGGCAGAGGAGGAGAAGAGCAAAGGGATCCAGAGAACCTGGAGAAGAGACACATTAAGGACACTTTCAACAGCTCAGTCACAGACCTTTTGGCCTTTTTACTGATGCGTCTGGCTGGAATGCACGCTGACACTGAGGACATACACACCTGGAGGGCTAAAGACACTGGGATGAGTAGAATCCAAATCCATTGTCGGTAATTTTTGAAGAATTTTTTTTTTTAAGAGAATGTAAAGCGGCTGGTGTTAGAGGCTATGACAGATCTGGGAATGCTTGGGGAAGAGATGGAGATAGTGAATATGATCAAAATATGTTGTATAAGAGTCTCACAGAGGACTCATCAGGTTATATTTAGAATATACGTGTGTATGTGATATATATATATATATATAAATATATATACATATATACATACATACAGATGTATATTCATGCAATAACAATTGATGACAAGAGACTGTGGATTTAAAAAAAGAGTGGAAAGGGTGTATGGGAGGATTTAGAGGAAGGAAAGGGAAGGGAGTAATGTGATTAAATTACAGTCTCAAAAATATACAAAATTAGAGGAAAAAAGAGAAACCAACTTAAATGTAAGAGCAAAGCTATGCTAAAAAGTAGGAAAATATGAGAGAGAGGGAGAGGTAGAGCAAAGGGGCCAACATTTTTTAACGGAATTATTGAAGCGGTTTTATTTTTCTTGTTGTGTAACCTTGGGTTTTATCAGTTGGAGAAGTCATGGAAGGTGGAGCCTCTTATACTTATGCTTTGATTGTGAGCCCAGCCTTTAATAGCTGAGCCATCTCTCCAGCCCCAGTCTCTTGTTCTCAGACTTCATATCATGGACCCAGTTAAATGCCCATGGCTAAGGAATTCAGGCTCCAGTGAGAAATTCCTGGCAATGTGTTGCTAAATAGTCACAGCCAGCGCCAAACTGGATTCTAAATATCTTTGTTTATTCCCACAGATTAGTTTTTTCTCTTCATAAAAAGATATCAGCAATCTAAAGTGTCAGAGAAGGAAATCATTTGAAGCTAAACAGTAACCAATAATGGCCTCCATGTGTGTAATTAATCTTCTATAGATCAAATGAACATGATTTCACCACAAGGCACACTTGCCAACTGATAGGAAAGAGAGGATGTGGTTGAGTCAGATTTGCCTGTTGGGTAGGATATAAGATGGATAAGATGAATATGGAGAGAATTCTGCAGAAAGCTCTGGTAGGTTCAGAGGTGAGAATTAGTCGCCATGTGGTTCTGACTGACTAATAAGGCAGGTAGGTATTTGGAGACTGAATAAAGGAATATTCAGAGAAAACTTCCAGGGGACAGAGATATATTAGGAGTGACAGTGAGGGTGGGTGTCCATCAAATCAACTCCAAGGTTCTGAGTATTTCTCAGGTCCCACCAAAACTTTTTTAGAGGCTAGGGAACAGTTCCACCAAGAGCACTGTGCACATGGCTCGGCAGGTGGACCAGTTGGATATGTGCTTACATCGAAAGCATGAAGAGATGAGTTCTGTCGCCATAGCCCACATAAAAAGTAAAACATGGTGGTACATGATTGTAGACTTAGTACGTGGGAAGCCGTAGCCCTGGGGATTGATGGCCAGCCAGTATAGCTTAGATGGTGAGCTACAGGTTCCACTAAGAGATCCTGTCTCAAAATCCAATTTGTCCCAAACTCTAAATGGATAGCTTTGGGCAGCCCCTAAGGAGCGCTAACTAAGGATGTCCACTGAATTCCACATGCACACAAACACACAAAGAAAAAGAAGGGGGAAAGGAGAGGGGTAGGGGGAAGAAGGAGAGAGGGGGAGAGAGAGAGAAAGAGAGAGAAGAAAAAAGCAGGGGAGGAGAGAGGGGTAGGAGGGATGAGGGAATGAAGGGAGATAAGAAGCAAAAATAGCCCTTCTGCATGCTGCAGTTACAGGCAGGTACCACATGCCCAGTGTAGGTAATACTCAGCATCAAACCCAGAGTCTGCTGTATGCTAGGCAAGCATTCTACCAACTGAGCTACATAAGTTCAAAACCATCTAAGTACAGACTTTAAGTCTGAGATATTTTCTTCGTTAATTCTTCTTCTTGTGAGAGTTCCCGCCCAGGCAGCTCCCTGGAAGACGACTCCAAGAGCTTTAGGAAGCTCTGCTAAGAGTCCTATTTCTTAGGATCTGGACTCACTCTTGGGACCTATTCTGACATTTCAATATATCCTGCTGGTCTCAAAGTGTATATATGATGGAGTGAACTTCCACCCAGCAGAATATTCTAAGAGTTGGGGTCACTGGAGGTTCATAAAACATTGATATGTGGTACAGAGAATAATGCAGGTTTATTTTCATTGTTCTGTTAAAGTAAGGGAAATCTGAAGGTAACCCAAGATGCTCGCTTCTGCTGAGAAAGAGTCCCCTTCTCTGTGTGTGACTGCATCTAATCCAACTACACACCTTTTACTTTGTTTTATCTTTTTTGAGACAGGGTCTCTCTACATAGGCTTGGTTGTCCTGGAACTCACTATATATACCAGGTTTGCCATGAACTCAAATCAACCTCCCTGCCTTTGCCTCCTGAGTCCTAGATTTAAAGGCATGCACCACCTACCTCTTATATATAAGCAGGGAGAGTCCTCAGTACATCTAGCAATGCTAAATCTAGCTAGATCAGATTTTCTCTGCTCTGACTTCTTTTTTTTTTATTATTTATTTTATGTATATGAGTACACTGTCTCTGTTTTCAGACACACCAGAAGAGGGCATCAGATCCCATTACAGATGGTTGTGAGCCACCATGTAGTTGCTGGGAATTGAACTCAGGACGTCTAGAAGAGCAGTCAGTGCTCTTAACCACTGAGCCATCTCCCCAGCCCCCTGCTCTGATTTCTTTTGTGAGCATTTTCTTACTGGACATGAGACATGGCTTACATTTGGAAAATAAAAATAATTATGCCTATTGAAAATGAGACCAATGAGAGTAAGGCAAGTTAGGCAAACAAAAATATCAAAATAAGACTGGGGATGCCACGCACTACCTCATAGGACAGCTAATTTAATTACTGAAGAATGAATAAATGAAACCTTCTGGCCAGCCAGACCTTATTTTGTGGGTACTGGCAAGTCTGTCTCTGTTATTTAATTAGCAGAAGTGAAGCTAACAGGAAAAGGTTCAGTTTGCAATTTCAGAAAATAAATGATATCAGTGGTCCAGTGGTCACATGTATGGATAGAAGACAGCCGTTAGAACAACACTTCCAACCCAATGGGGTTTTATAACCACTAGACACTCTAGGGAAGCCATGATTCTGACAAAGGGAAGGGTACCACCAGCCACGAGCCAGCGCTTTCATTTATTCTTGAGAGAATCATTTCACTCTCCCCACTTCTCTCCAAGCTTAAATCTGCTGTATCTCTGGAAAGAAAAATAAACCCACCTCCCAGAGCTGACCAAGACAAAATTAAAGGCAAATATACTTACATCCATATACACACACGGATCCTCATCTTCAATGTGTATTTACACACATGTGTGTATTTATTTACATTATGCCTGTGCAATTACAAGGAGTTATGAGTGAGGATAATGTCCAGAGATGTATCCTTAAAGGAGACCACAGAGTAAGAAGAGGGATTGAGGGCTAACAGCAGGGGTCTTTTTATTCTCAGCACTAGTAGTACTTGGTGCCAAGTTCTTCTTTGCTGGGAGGACTGTATTGGGGATGTGTGGATGGTAATGATCACAACAGGAACCATGGTCCAGGGCGCAGTCTGCACTCTGCCTCTTCCCCTCCTCCAATTGTGACAATCCAAAAGAAAAAAAAAGAAGAAAAAAACAGACTTGTTTAATTTAAATGTCTCCTGGGAAGCAAAATTACCCTCCACTGAAAAACCATTGGGCTACATTCTGGTATAAAAAGTCTTAATGAATCCAGGAGAGTTGGGATGGACTGAGAATGAGAAAAGAAAAGTTATTGATTGAATTTCCACAATCAAAGTACAGCGTGTGAGAACTTTCAGGCTTTATTTGACTTCTTTTCTTTTCTGTGTTTTGTTTGCCTTTTTTTTTTTTCTTTTTGAACCAGAGCCTTGCTCTGTAGCTCAGGCTGTTATAGAACTCACTATGTAGCCCAGACTGCCCTTAAACTCATGGCAATCCTCCTGTCTCAAAGTCTTAAGTTCTGGGATTACAGTTTCATATTTCACCAGGATTGCCTCTTTTTTCTTATTCTTTGTGTTAATTTTCTTGATAGTAAACTATTGAGTCTCTGGGGGTATGTATCATTGCTGTACTTCCTTAAATATCATCTACATGTAGATAATGAATAGATATTCATTGACTAAACAGACAGTTCTGGTCAAAGATCACATTCAGAAAAATCTCCAAGGAGCTATGTTGGACATGGCTCTTACACAGTCCTATTTCTTCTCAGAGAAGATAATTTACTATGACTTAAGAGTCCAAAGCATTCACCAAACCTGACATTCCAGTTTTCCAGCCACTGCTGTGTAAAGGGGTCATACACCAGGTTGGAATTTCCCGCCTGAAGGCCTTCCCATGTCCCTTGGATGTAAAACCTGCATTTCTTCATTGCCCACTTGACCCAGGCACAGCACACTTTGCCTTCCACCCACCATACTTTCTGCAAGAGAGTTTAATTATTTAGAAAATAACCCATAGACCAGATGCTACAATTACCCTGGGCAGAGTATCTCCAAATGGGCCCCTGGTAAGCCTGACCAATAGGTTTAAACTATTGCAAGAATCCCAATGCTTTCCTTTAACACTTAGATCGCAGCAAAAGAGAGAGGCTGTTTATTGGACAAGATGTTGAGGTCATAATTAGAGGTCTGCTAAAAAGACGCTGCATGTTGAGCATGCTAATGTCTGCTCTTACCTTGAATAAACTAGATCCTTTTAATAGGAACAATGTCATTAATCTTAGGGAAGAGAACTGCCAAGAAGCTTAGGAGGGCTTCAGATATCAGGTGCCCTTCGATGTGATTACCTGTGGGACCAGGGGAAGCCTAAAGACTCAGAGCACCCAGATTTATTCTGATAATGCATAGTCAGACTGAATTCTAAATTTTTGTGATGGAGAGATGCTTCATCAGGAAAGTACTTGCCTTGAAAGCATAAGGACCTGTGTCCAACGCATGTCCAGAATTCACGTATTTGAAAGAACAGAAGGCATGGTGGCATGTACTTATGACCCTGGCGCTGGAGAATCAGAGACAGGCAAGAACCCTTGGGCTTACCGGCCAGCAATCCTGGTTTAGCTAGTGGTGAGTTCCAAGTCACCAAGACATCTGTCTCAAAGAGAAGAAAAAGTGGGAGTGCCTAAAGAATGGCAGGAGAGGTTGAACAGAGCTTGGGTTCAGATACCTAGGGCAGCCCATCAACATTCCTACTGTTGGGGGGCTAGAGATCTGGAGCAAGATAGACAGCTAGACTGGCAGAGAAGGTGAGAGCTCTCGCTTGAAGTGAGAGACCCCACCCTAATATACAATGTGAAGAACAACTGAAGAAGACACATGCTGTGAACATCTCCCTTCATGTGCGTGCACACAGAGAAGCACAGAGAGCCACACATATGTGTAACCACATATGTCAACATACTTATATGTACACATCATATGCACTAAAAGTCCAAACCCTCGGCACTGGTATCTGCTCTGTGTGTGACTAGCCAAGGGTACCACATAAACAGACCGATTACATGTTAGTTCAGGCCTTTGATCCAGTTCCTTATAAATGGGGACATTTCCTCCCCATGGAGATGCTATCCTGATGACTTTACTGAATGACAATTAACCACCCAAAGGCCCCCCACTTCCAAATATCATCAACACATCTATGGATGAACTAAGTTTTGCCATGAGTTTGGGAGTGCACATTCAACCTGTGGCACCGGGAAGAGAGTAATCGCAAATTTCACCTACAAGTAGATGACAGGAGTGAGTGTCTACACATCTCTGTAGCTTCCATTCTGACAGGAGAAAGCATGTAGCCAGAGCCTTCGTGCAGCCAAGGATCCGGAAGACAATGCTGGGAAGCGCTGACAACCTGGAACGTTTGCGTTAGTCCCTGCGGAAAAAGAGTCATAGGTAACTGAGGACTAGAAGTCAAGGTGGAAAGGGAAGAAGGACCAGACTCCTCCAATCAGGCCTGTGCACTTTGTACCTGTCCATTGCTGACACATAGGCATCAGGAACCCTTCTGTACCTATAGGTGCTGTGGCATTACCCTTCTTTGTATTGGGAGGAATATGGGCATCTGTGAGTAGGTACCTGATCCAAGCTCTGCTTAAGGACAACTGCAAGGTTACTCTCCTGTGCTGTACTGTGTGTGTGTGTGTGTGTGTGTGTTCAGTGTACATGCACATGTATGGGCATGTGAATGTCAAACGTCAACCTCTCCTGCCATTCTTTAGGCACTCCCACTTTTTCTTCTCTTTGAGACAGATGTCTTGGTGACTTAGAACTCATCACTACCTAAACCAAGCATTTTGCTCACTTTTGCTCACTGAGATATTTCTCCAGTCCCTAAAACTCCGTTCTTTACAAAATCCCCAGACTGCTGGTGTTTGGCAATAGCCACAGACAGGAAACTTAGACACTAGCCTTCAAAAGTGGGTTTCCATTGGTTTGCTGCGTTTCCATTGGCCTTTCTTTATGGCTTCCAATGTTGGGATGTAAATTCTCCTTGCATCCTCCTTTCATTCTGACAGACCATCAGATAAAGGGAAACACCTCTCTGACAGGCTGTGAAATGCTCTGTCCCATGAAAACAATCAGGCTCACCTGGGTTCCCAGGGTTGCTTTCAAGCTTCCTCTTGTGTAAATAAATCAGAAGATGGCAGTGCTTTTCAAAACCCAAATTGGTTTTTTTTCAGAAGCTCTTATTAATTAAAAGATGTCAACAAAGGCGTGGTCAAGGTCAAGGAATCTCATCTTGTCCAGAAGACAGGTTTGCATTTCTCAACTAGGGAAAGTTAGCAGAGCATTCTTTCCAAATCCAGGGCTGAAGCCTCAAGGTCAGAGACAAAAAGAATACCAAGACTTGGGCCAAGTTGGCAACTGAGGACATAAGCAAGAAAAACTGGGAATTTGCAAGTCACTTCATGAGGTTTCTGTCTTTCCACGTGGGAACCATCATCTGTCCCCATTATAGTTAACATGATTTTCCAATTTTGGTGGAACTAATGTAAGCTGACACTGTCTTTGGTTGGGGGGAAGGAGGGTACAGAAAGGTATGTTATGACAGAATTAATAACACTTAGGGTATTCCCTAACTCCTGAAAGAAAATGCTTTTCTGGAGAGACCTTTAGATTAATAATAATAATGATAATAATAATAATAATAATAATAATAATAAAATTTCTTTTTAAAAAATGTCTTCAGCAACAGAAAAATTTTCTCTTTACAGAAGAGGGTTCAGTAAGAAAGAAAAATACTGTGGTTCAGTAAATGACGTATGGGGGTCTGCGGGGTAATTGTGGCTCCCGGAGTTTATAGCTACCCATATGGAGAGTGGGTAGTTTCTGATTGCTTTGGAATTTAAGGTAGTTCTGTGGGTTCTACTTTCTCCCTTTTGTACATCTTTCCTTTTGCTGAAATTATTGTAAGGATTTGGCAAAGAGTGTAGGAGACATTTAAAATATTACAGGCAAGAAGACTAAAACACATGTAAGCCAGTGACTGGAGGAGAGGGAGGGGTTAATTACTAACACACACAAGTACTTCCAGGTGGAAAGAGTAGGGAGTCTCTCTGCCAGGAAGGAACTGGCTAGCCTGCTCCTTCCAGCAGGGAACTTGAAACAACCATATGCATGCACTTATTCAAAAGCAGAGAGCTGGGACTGGGAAGATGGCTCAGGGGGTAAGAGCACTCTCTTCATAAACATCAAGACTTCAGTTTCAAGATCCCAGAACCCAAGTAGAAAGCCAGTAGGTCATGACTTCACATGAACCTATATCCTCCATGAAGGCAGGAGGATCATCAGGACTTGCTAGCTGCCAAATAGCTCCATATTCAGTGATACACTGTGCATCAAAGGAATAGGAGCTGGAGTCCCAATGGCCTTTCTCCTCCCTGTGCACATGCACAGGCATGTACACCTACATTTGTATATACCACGCATACATATATCATACAACACGTGTTTATGCACATGTATATACTGTATAACACACAGTCTTTTTTACAATAACACAAGATATGTCTATTATAAATCACTCATAGAATAGATGAGGAAAATCAGAAATGCTCTCAATTCTGGATTGAGAATTCCAATTCTAAATCCTTTAGCTCTGTCCAAGTTATAAGTAGAGTCCTGGCTGTCCTGGAACTCACTTTGTAGACCATGCTGGCCTCGAACTCAAAAATCTGCCTGCCTTTACCTCCTAAGTAGTTGGATTAAAGGTGTGTGCCACCACTGCCTGGCTGAGCGATGCCTTTCTAAGAACCACCTACTGGTAAGAGGACATTGGTATAGATGGCTCACTTCATGTGACAGGAAACATGAGTCACATGTCCAGTGAAAGTTGCCATATTTTGGAAGGATGGATCCTTAAAATAATGTCCTTTGCCCAAAGAATGCACTAGAATTATCTAACTTTTCCCAAAGTATAGTTACATTGGTTCTCCTCTAAGTCTTGGGGTTATTAGGTTATAGGCCCTAGGGGAGAACATAGCACTATTATTCTGCTAAATGGACATAGTAATAAACCGCTCCCTAACTTCTTTCTTATCTTAGCCCTAATCAGAGACTTCTTTTGCAGCAGACATTGACTAACATGGAGATTCACAACCGGCCAACTTGGAGAGAATAAGACACTAGAGTTCCCAGCTCTGAATGGGATGTCTGTATCACAGTACTCTTGAAGCTCAGGGATCATCCTGGAAATACTGTACAAGCCACAGAGAGCAGACACCTACAGGGAAGCATGTATACAGTGCACGCATGAGCTGGAAATACTGTACAAGCCACAGAGAGCAGACACCTACACAGAAGCATGTATACAGTGCACGCATGAGCTGGAAATACTGTACAAGCCACAGAGAGCAGACACCTACACGGAAGCATGTATGCAGTGCATGTATGCAGTGCACGCATGAGCTGGAAATACTGTACAAGCCACAGAGAGCAGACACCTACACGGAAGCATGTATACAGTGCATGTATGAGCTGGCAGTGCATGTGACTGCCTGAAGACCATCCACACAAAGTCAAGCTGTCCAAAATCGCAGCATAAACGAAGGGGGCACTGATGAAGTCCTGCTGCTGTATGATGAATTATGGGAAGGTCACATCTGCAAAGCTACCCATGCACCAGTAGATGGTCCTACATCCAGGAACATACAAACAGCATTAAGAGGACTAAATGGGTTTAAAAAGAAAACAAAAAACAAAAAGAGTACATGCACTTGGAAGGGGGAAACTAGCGGGTACATAAGAAAGGAATTATAGGGGAAGAAAAAGGGTAGATTTGATCAAATCACATTGTATACATGTATGAGACCCACAACAGGATAAAAGATTATAAAAAATAAAGTAAGCTAGAGAATGACCAAAGTGCTGTAAACCTTCTCTCCCCCACCCCTCTCACACACTCTCTCTCTATCTCTCTTACTCTCTCTTTCTCTGCCTCTCTCTCTTCTCTCTTTTATTCTCTCTCTGCCTCTATTTCTGTTTCTTTCTCTCTTTCTCTCTTTTACTCTTTCTCTGTGTCTGTCTCTCTTTCTCTCTCTTCCTCTCTCTCTATAACTGTCTCTTTCTCTTTCTCTTCCTCTCTCTCTCTTTCTGTCTGTGTCTCTTTCTCTTCCTCTCTCTTTCTCTCTGTGTCTGTCTCTTTCTCTTTCTCTTCCTCTCTCTTTCTGTGCTTGTTTCTCTTTCTTTTCTCTTTTACTCTCTCTTTCTCTCTCTCTTTCTGTTTCTCTCTGTTTCTCTTTCTCTGTCTCTCTCTCTCTGTCTGTCTCTCCCCCTCAACCCCTCATCACATGCACACAATGGAGAAACAGCAGTTGGATGACTCAGAGTCTTACTCTCCATGGTTCATGCTCAGATGCCTCATCTCACATTGTCCTGGTTCCCTTTCTGCTGCTGTGATAAAATACTCTGATCAAAAACCACTTAGGCAAATTGAGCTCACATGTCACAGTCTGCCAGCGAGGGAAGTCAGGGCAGGAATTCAAGCAGGAACCTGGAGCAGAAATCACGGAGGAACTCTGCTTTCTGACTTGTTTGCAGACCCACACTAACACTAGCTTTCTTACTACCTCCCACAAATACCTGCTCAGTGGGCTGGGCCTTCTCATATCAATTAGTAATCAAGATAATGCCCCAGAGACTTGCCCAGTTACCTGTCCGATCTAGGCAATCCATCGGTTGAGCCTCCCTTTTCAAACGACTCTAGGTCACGTCAAGTTGATAGTTACAGCTCCCTGGAAGCCACATTTCCCTTAAGCTCTACCGGAGAGCCCTGAATACACTGAATCTGTGCAGTGTTTCTCTGGTACTTGCTAATGTTTGGGATTTGTGGGAATATCATGCAGCTGTGTGGACATGGCTGATGTGTGGGACCATGTAACACCTGCCACATAAGACCTATCACTGGAAACATATCTGCTGTCACTCTTATCGCTGTGCTACAGTTCTTTACATGCTTTCCCCCCACCTCCTGCTTCTTTTAGCTGGAAGCCATGAGCTGCTCCTCCCAGTCTCTCCACATTCCACACCCCACAGAAGTCACAGAATCCTTTGAAAAGGCTCATTCTCTACTGGGTTCAATCACGTCTACTCATTCTCGTAGTCGTTTGTCAATGTGAAGACTTTGGATTAAAGGCAGCTTAATCAGAAGAGCGCTTGCCGTGCAAGCATGAGGTCCTGAGTTTCTTACCCAGCACACACTTAAAAGCAACAGCACAAACAGCAGCAGCAGCAGCCACAGTGATGGTTTAACTAGTAAATTCTGCATTGGAGAAGAGAGACTGATGGGTCTCTGGGGATTGCTGGACACTCAGGCTAGCCTATGATCAATGAGTTTAAGACCAATGTAAGACCTTGTCTCAAAACATGTGGTGGACAGCTCCTCAGGAATGATACCCAGGGTTGATCTCTACCTCTACATGCATGCATATGCTAAGACACAGAAATACACGTGCAGCCACTCAAATATACACATGAGCACATATTCACTCACCCACATGCACAGAAGCACGCGCACGCACACACACACACAGGGAGAAAGAGAGAGGGAGAGAGAGAGAGAGAGAGAGAGAGAGAGAGAGAGAGAGAGAGAGAGAGAGAGAGAGAGAGGAAAGAGCTATTTTAGAATAGTCCCTCAGTGAAGATAATAGGTAATATGTATTATTTATGATAGATAAGGCAGGCTCTGATGCAATAACCTGACTCTCCTATGATGGTATCAGTTATCCACTTGGCAAAATATTGAGTCACCTGAGAGCTGGACTTCTGGGCATGCGTGTTGGGGGTTATCTTGTTTGCTTTAACTGAGGAGTGAAAAGCTGCCCACTGTGGATGGCATCAATGTCTCCAGGAATCCTGGACCGTACAGGCAGAGGCAAGGATCTGAGCAGCAGTATCTGTGCATTGATCTCTGTTTATCGACTGTGGATGAACTGTGACTAAGTGCCTCAGGCATCATCACCATAATGGGCCGTCGCCTGGAACTGGGAGCCAGAATAAACCCTTGCCTACATTAAGTTGCTTTGTCAGATATTTTATTTCAGGGACACTGAAAATTAACTAAGATGTCCCCTAATCTTCAAAATATTTTTATTAGAGACACGGTTGAGAAGACAAGTGTACGCATAACAATAGCTCTTTGCCCCTTTGACAGTAAGCAAAGGAGCCAGAGGTGATCACAGAGGGAGCTATTTCTCTTGCAAGCTAAATAGCCTGCCTGGAAATCCCCCATCTGGTCCAGTGTTGCAAGCCTCATCTTTGAGATATTGGTAAGATTGATTGTATTAGAACAAATCCCAAGGCTATTGTTGTAGTGAGCTTTCTCTTCCTGGGTGTGGTGTTCTCCTGAGAAACCACGTCCTTCATCACATAACAAGGAAAAGGGCGCTCTAATGCACACATCACGCTGTGAGCCACTCATCAAGTCATTGGATCATCCAGTCCAACTGCTTCAGTATTCAGAAGAATATAGCCACTCTTCTGAGAAAGGTGACATGGAGAAAAGACATGACCATTCTAACTTAAGGTCCAGGATTTGTCACATGTCACTCATATCTCACAAGGACCACCTAACCCCTTGTGGATAATGACTTAGACAGAGCCACTCTTCTTCCCCAGGAGCCCAAGATCATCCCTCAAGAACAGCAGGTTGGGACAATATCTCAATTGTTAAAGCACTTGCAAGTTTGAGAAGCTGAGCTCAGTTCTCAGAACCCAAGAATCTTTGTAAGAAAAGCTTGGTATGGTTTCCTGTGCTTATAATACCAGTGCTAGGGAGATGAACTCAGAAGGATCTCTAGGTTCACTGGCCATTCAGACTTGCCTACTTGGTAAGTCCAGGCCAGTGAGAGACCCTGTCTCAGAAACAAAGTAAGTGGTGCTTGATTAAAAACAGCTGGATTTGTTCTCTGGTCACCACACGATTGTGCACACACATCTACAGACACATGAAACACACACACATACACACACAGAGAGGGAGGGAGGGAGGGAGAGAGAGAGAGAGAGAGAGAGAGAGAGAGAGAGAGAGAGAGAGAGAGAGAGAGAGAGTGTCAAGGGATGTGGAGGTCTGAATAAAACATGCCCCTCACAATCTTGAACATTTGAACTTGAGCACTTGGTTGTCTCTTGATGGTGTGGTTTGAGGAGGTCAAGGAGGTGTGACCTTGCTGCAGGAGATATGTCACTAGGGGCAGCCTTTGAGAGTGCCATTTCAAGTTCCCTCTCGGTTCTGTGCTTGGAATAAGATGTGAGTCCTCAGCTCCTGCTCCAGCAGCTATGCCAGCCTGCTGTGCCTCCCTGCTGTGATGGATTCTAGCTCCTCTGCAGATATAAGCCCAAATAAACTCCTTGCTTGGTCATATTGTTATCACAGAAATCAGAAATTAATTCAAGGAAGTTCCCTGATCTCTTTTGTTATTTTATTATTGTTGTTGTTGTAATGGCTTTGTCAATTCTCAGTTTAGAATCAATAACTGTCTTACAGGTATGTATAGACCCCTTCCTATGGTAGACCTAAGCAAGACTGCCCCAGGGAAATGTTGAGTTTAGCATGCATGAGATTCCTAGATCCAAGCAGCAAGGACTGAAACAGGATGAAAGAGTCCTGTCCCTGATTTAGGAGAATTCTGGACTCTTCCTTGACAACAGCAACATGCTGCTCCTGGCCTACCAGATACAGTCAGACAAGCTGAGGAAACACAATCTCAACACTTCCAGGATCATTCCAGAAACGAAGACCTCTCCAGAAGCTGGCTCTTGACATCTAATAGCTGCCTCATCCCTCACAAAGACAATGTCAGACTGTAGAAGAGAAAGACTAGGCATAAAACAAGCAATGAGATGGGATGGAGACAGTGGCTGTCGGAGGGGGTAAGAGGAGCCAGTGACTCCTGCCATAAACAAATTAGAGAATATTAAATACACATACGGCCTGCCATGCATTTATTTTCTCAGGGTTACTTAGCCAGGTTGGAAAACAAAATCCTGAAATTGCTGCCAAGATAACCGAGATGGGGTGAGGACTTTTCCCCCTAATAATTCTCTTCCTATCTGCCCATCTTAGGTCAACAAACACACTGTGAGTGACAGGTTAAAATGTTTAGGTTAACCTTGCTCTCACACAAACTGTTTTAAGTTTTCCAGGAGAAGAGAACACTATGAAACCATCTCATATACCTCGTTCCATCTTCCCACTTTCAAACTCTCTTCCCATCTTCCCTCTGAGTCTTTTCTAAGAGGAGTTGCATGCATTGACTTCTGTCATTACCATGGCCATCACTATGCCGGTGACACGAGCCTTGAGAGCTCCCACGAGTAACCATATGCTTTTAGTCAAAAGGGAGAAATGTACAGAATTCGAATAAACGTCAGAGTGTGTAGAGGAAGGGGAAAAGTAAGTTAGTACTGGTAGCTGCCACTCTTACTCCAACGTTCCCTCCCACGGGCTTTCTGAAGAGAACAGGACCATGAATAGGTTGGGGTGAGAATATTTGAAAGACACCCAGCCCTGCTGAGGAGAATTTACAGTGAGCCCAAAACATGACCATTCAACCCAGGTGTGTAGGCATCAATTTTTGCAACCTACTTTTAATAAGGGTTCAACCTCTCCTCTAGCCCACCACCCAACAGAGGTAGTGGAAGAGAAACGTTATAAGGATAGAGGAGAAATGGACCTGTCCAGCAGTAGTTCTTTAAGGGTGAGCTCTATCTTCTTTTTCAGCAATTCACTCTCACAGCAAACACCAAATACGACTCAGCAGCTGTGGTACTGTCCTCGAGGCAGGCAGAGACACCAGGCACGAACCAGCAGCTATAGTTCAGTCCTGAAGAAACTGCTAGGCTCCTCAACCAGCCTGAGGTGAGGCTGCAGAAGCAGCAAGCTGCTGCAGGAACCTCATGAACAGTTCATGGAAAGTTTCTCCCAATGGTGGCAATGCCACAAGTGAAGCTCAACAACACTATGCAAGGCAAACCAATACGTGCATGTCTTTAGTGAAGAATAGCAAGGCGGAAGAAACCAAACCAATGCTCAGTGCTTGTCTCCCAGTGCCTGTGGGGGTCATATTTATACTCCTTCATCAAGAGTCCTGTCACGTGTTTGGTATAGCCAGACATCCTTTCACCTGTGTCTGCTTCAGAAAAACAGTGTTTCAGGTGTTTGCTTCAGGATGACATCCTTTCACCTGTATGCCCCAGCAAAACAACATTTGACATAACTAACTTTCCAATGAAACTAGAAGTTTCCATTTCACATGTGAAGTAGAGTTTTTTTTTTGTTGTTGTTGCTTTCCTCTGGGGATTGTGAAAAAACTATAATCAGAATATAATATTTTGGGGAGCCCAGGGTGATGACTTGTCGCCAAGATAAAAACCTGACTTGAGCCCCAGTAAATATATGGTAAGAGGAAAGAAACAACTCTTACATGTTGTCCCTGACGTCTGTGCATATGTCATGGACATATAAATAAATAGATAAATATATAAATACTCTCTTCATAGGTAGGTAGGTAGATAGATAGATAGATAGATAGATAAGAGATGGGGTTGTCTATATGTGTCTGTGTGTGTGTGTGTGTGTGTGTGTGTATAAAATGCTATAGGTAGTCAATAAAAACAAAAACATCTTTGTTAATATCAGTCTAGTACTGGCATTGTCTGAACACAGCACTGTATAGAAGGAGAATGTGAGGTGCCCCCCCCACGTGGTTTATACATATTTAATAATCTATCTTGACTGAACACTTGGTTCATCATTTAAACACTTATAAACCATCTTCAGTAACACATTTTTAATGATGAAAACAAGTGTATTTTTGAAAATACTTATAAGCAGGCTGCTGGAAAATTCCAGAGTCAAATGACTTAAAAGTTCAGAAAAATAGCACTGGTATAAATTATTAGGTTAATTAATTTTTCTCCTACCATGCACATTAGCATTGATTAGAATGGCCCACACAGTTCCTATCTTTTCTTTTAGAAACTGGAGTAAAACAATTATTTAAAAACCCATGTCCTAGAAATTATAATCAGGTAATATGCTATTAAATTGTTGCCAGTCTGACACCTTGGAATAGAGATTATTGATAAGAAATTGCCTATATGCCTGTGGGTATGTCTATGGAGGATTGCTGTGATCATTAATTGATATGACAAGACTCAACCCACTGCGGGGAGCATCATTCCATGAGCAAGAAGATAGGAGAATTCCTGAAACTCACTAGCCAGCCAGCCTAGCCAAATTGTGAACTCTAGGTTCAGTAAGATAGCTTATCTCAACAAATCAAGTAAATAAGTAGTTGAGGAAGACACTTGATTTAGCCTCTGACTCTTGAATGCACACAAGTGAACACACACACACCCTACACTTACACACAACTTTTTTAAGGATGATGAAATAATATTGTGCCCATTTTACAGATGGAAAAGCTAAGGTCTAGATTTTTCTGTCCTTGGGCCTCATAACCAGTAAATTATGGAAGCAAGACTGGAATCAGCAATCTGACAGAGTTTAACTTGCTAGCTGTCAAATTCTGAGCCCCTTCACACAGCACCTGGTACATATTTAAGGCTCAATAAACGACAGCAGATGTTGATTCTCTCAGTGTTATTATGACACCACCAAGAAGAAGGAGCTGATTTGGAAGCAAAGCACCCATCTGAAAAAAAGCACCAATTTAAAATAATAAGACTGGCAGAGTTAGAGACAGACACACTCATCACCACAGCTGAGCAGTGAGGAGACCTGCCAAGCAGACCCTCAGCTTGCAAGAGTTAAAGGAATGAGTCAGAGATGTGAGTCACAGGATGAAACCCAGGAGGAGACTGTCAAGTTGGGAACCCTAAGACTCAGGGAAATGCATGGAGCATTTTCTCTCCATTAGCTAAAGTCTTATTTCTCCCATAAGCTCCATAAGACATCTAAACAGAGTCAGGACCCTGGTCCTCCTCCCATGGATGGTGGTGATCCACATGAGCAGCTGCATTTCCCCATCCTGGGCATCTCTTTCCAGCCACCCGCTCCTCCTGCATTTTCTGACCTCTTTTCATCACTGACATAAATTTGTAGATTACTTTCTGAAATGACTTAGTTATACACACACACACGTGTGCAAACGCACACACTCATGATGCACACTTAGTTCATAATTTTTATTCAGTTTTTGAAAATGGCAGACATGAATACAATGTATCTTGATCATATCCAACTCCAACTTCCTCCTCCCACTCCTCTGGGACACCTCCAACACTAATACACCCCCTTCCCAGCATCAATTCTTCTCCCACCCCTCCTCCTTCTCCTCCCCTCCCCCTCCTCTCCTCCCCTTCTTTCCCTTTCCATCTCCCACTCCTCTCTCCTCCCTCCTCCTCCTCCCCTCCCCCTCCTCATAACCTTCTATGCCCATTTAATGCTAGCTTCTTGGATAGTGACTGGTGGTGTTGATTTCATGCAGGTTTTGTGAGATAGTTATAACTACAGTGAATTCCCGGTGAGCATCAGCCACATTGTCAGACAGCATTCCACAGTGCCCCTTCCCTTCTCTCCAATCGTAACTCCTTTCTCTGCAACTCTCAGTTTGCTGAGCAGGAACCAAGGCTCCTTGCCAACTCAGTGGTAGAGTACTTCTCTGACAAACATAAGAGGAACATTCTTCTAGATGGCTCAATCAATCGGTAACCCGCTGGACTCATCAATGTGGGACATGAGCTTGATTTACAAACTCCGTGTATAAAAGTATCTTTTATCGTGGCATCCATTCATGGTCCCAGCACTAAGGAAACAGACACAGGCAGATGCTCTAGGCCTGCTAGTCAGTGTACTTGGTGAGCTCCAGGTCAGCGAGAGACCCTGCCTTAAAAATCAAGGTGGGATCTCGGAAGATCACTGGGTGAATAAAGTGATTTCTGTCCAAGCACCTGAGTTAGAATCCCTAGCACCCATATAAAACCCAGGCACAATGGTGTGTCTGTGACCTCAATTCTAGGGGTCGGAGACAGGTGGATTTGGGGGCTTGCTGGCTAGCTGGTTTAGCAAAATCAATGTGCTCTAGGTTCAGTGGAAAACCACATCTCAAAAAGTAGAGTTACATTACAGCCACAATCAACCTCTGTTCTCCACATATGCACGACTGTATGTACACATACACCATATATGCAGGTGTACACTGGTGCACACATCTTTCAACATGGGCCAAGTTTATTTGTGATATCATTTTACAATACATGAATACATTTTGTGTCCTAGGATGAGTTCCCTAGTAAGAAAAAAAATTTTCCATGAAAAAAAGAGAGCTTTTTTTTTTTTTTTGGAAATAGTTCTTTAAAAGAGAAGTCCCCATGAGAAACAGTTAGGAGAGGGCTCTATATTTTGCAAAGAACCATATTCCAGATGGATGCAGATAACTTTTGTAGTTTTCTGCTACGTGGACTCTTAGACTTGTTACACTAGGCTTCCCAGTCTCACTGGATGAGTTGAGAGACAGCCATTTCCTCTTAGCTAGCTCCTACAAACATCACACCCTGGCATCCACCTCAGCCCAGTGCCAGGCATATGATCAGGAAAGACACCACACTTCTGAACAAGGCACAGTCCAGGACTCCATTCTCTAGCAACTAATCAACCAATCACAAATGAATAGTTTTCTTACAACTAGGAAATATATATTTCCTAGTCATATATATATATATATATATATATATATATTAATTTCCAGGTGGCTTCCACTATCTTCATACTTTTTTGTTTTTAATTAATGGGAACACAATAAAAAAAATCTAGGACCCTTGACTCTACTGAAAATCCAAAATATCCAAGGCCAGTAAATACCTCAAGAGAGATCTATATAGATGCCTGGTTAGACTTCAAGCTCTAGAAGCTGTTAGGAGCCTCATTCTGAACCTCTGACCTCTCTAGGACATAAACCTTTCTGTTTCCCCCAGGCATACCTCTACCCCACTGATTGCATGTACCAATTTCATCTCGTTCTGCCTTCCTCTCTTACATTCATCCTGCAAACTAAGCATGGCCAGTCCTTCCTCCCTTCCAAACTGCCAGTTTCCGTTAGCCAATTAATAAAGCTGTAGCCAGTTCCCAAAGAAAACGCTAGGAGACTCGTCAATGGGGCACCTTTATTCAAATATGATTTCCCTTCTCCAAGGTGGATTTCATGCCAAACTTCCCTTTTCTCCTCATTCCTTTCCTATTTGAATAAGGTGAGAAATGGAGAGAAAAGTGGAGACACCATCGTTAACAGTGTCAGAAGTCAAGAATCATTACCCCTCACTGCTCCCCGCTTTCTAAATGGAGGCCATGCTGTCGGGAATATTTTCTCTCACCCAGTCTCCTTTCGTCTTCTTGCCGGGTGTGTTGAGGAAAAGCAGTGAGCTGTGGTTTTCCTTCCCAGGCCAAGGCAAGCAAGCTGGATGCAACTTGGAGTGCTGAAAGGCCCCTGGGTCACTCCATGGTATGCAATGAATCAGAAACTTGCTGAGGTATCGATTCACATTTGGGACATATTAAAATGAACAAGCAATCCCTATTGTGACTTCCAGTTCTTCTTCTTCTTTTTTTTTTTTAAAAAATTCTATGTCTAAATCCTGCATGTGGTCAGGATATTTAGAAAAATGCTAATGAATTACAAATAATTTAAGTGATTGTTTAGGTGTAATGTTGTCCATAATATTCTGTCCCATTTGAGAGGTATTCTTGTGTATCTAGGGCATTCAGGAGGTATTCTTGTGTGTCTAGGGAGACACAACAGATGTTAGTGTTCTTGCCTCATTAGGGACCTGAGTTTGGAAAACCAAAAGCCATATAAAAAGCCAGGCATAGTGATGCAGCTTTATAGTCCAAGTGCCTACTGCCAGAGAGGCAGCTACAGACAGACAGCTGGCTCCCTGGAGCTCTCCTACCAGGAAGCCTAGCTGAATTGGTGAGCTCCTAGTTCAGTGAGAGATTCTGGATCAAAAAGTAAGATGCAAAGTGATTAAGGAAGATATTCAATGTCTTCTGGAATGCTAGACATTCAATGTCTTCTAGCGTCCCAGAAGACATTCAAACCTTTGGATTCCCCACCCACATGAGCACATGTGATAGATTAGATATACAGATATACACATAGACACAGACATGTAGACATAGATATGTAGATATATAGATCTTATATAGATATAGATGCATAGATAAATTTAGCTATGTATAGATAAGATAGATAAATAGATGCATAGATAGATGTATAGATAGATACATACACACACACATAGATATATACATGATACATAGATGCATAGATATATAGAGTTATGGTTACAATATAAACGTTAATATAAATATTGTATACATATCCCACATATATATAGGTATAGAGATAGCTAGGTAGGTAGATAGATAGATTGATGATAGATAGATAGATAGATAGATAGATAGATAGATAGATAGATGCCCCTCATATTTAACTCAGCCCTACAACGGGCATAATGACAAGATGACAAGCTTGCTGTGCTTAGTGACTTCAATCCATGTTGTACACAATGTACTCAGATACTGAGGGTGTGTATACATTCCATGCAGGTGGTGCATTCTAGAGAGTTTTGATCTTTGGTTGACTCTGCTGATACGAAACTTGTGGCAAAGGATAGAGAAGACCAGAAGAAGATGTTAGAATGGTAATCAATACCATGATCAGAAATAGAGGGGCAACGTTGTCTGTCAGCATTCTTACTAAAGAAGACACGCAAGTGTCTTAGCAGAGTGATGGTAGGTCCTCTACAACCAAAGATGGACAAAGGGTGAAGGTCAACGGGCTATCTTACTGAAGCACTTTCTTTGTTGGCGAAACTAAGTCCTAGTCCATCTCATTTACATCTGCAGAACACAGAAAGAATATTTTACTTATAGGGGACATTTGAGCAGGGGTTGGGGGCGTGCAGGAAGTGAATGTTCATGGTTGAAATGAATCTAATTCGCATAAGTCAAAGAGAACATAGCAGGAAAGGAGAGGAAGGAGGGATGATTATGGAAAGAGTATACTCAAGGAAAGCAAAACGAGAAAGGGAAGGGTGAAGGAAGATCAGAAAGCTGCACCTTTAGACAGAAATATTAGATATAATTTTGATGATGTTTATCTTAAGTAAAATAACCAAAAGACCAAAGTTCCTGGTATAAGCATTTTTTTTCCCAAAATTTTTCTTTCTCAACTCCATTTTCGCTAATATGACTCAAAGGGATTCTGGCGATCATGCTAAAAATGATTTTATCAAATCTATCACTCTCCTAAACTCCTAGGATAACTTCTTATTCAATTACAAGCAAAAACCACAGCCAAGAACTGTGATGACTCAGTAAGTAAGTGTGCTTGATGTACAAGCATCAAGACCTGAACTTGAGTTCCCAATGTCCACATAAAAGCTGACTGAGATGCCATGCCTGAGACCCCAGCATTGGGAGCTAGAGAAAGGTGGATTCCAGGGGCTCAGTGGCCAGACAATGAGAGACCCCGTCTCAGAAGGATAAGATAGGGAACAATAAAAATAAGGCATTCAATGCCTTCCTTCCTCAGTGTGTGTGTGTGTGTGTGTGTGTGTGTGTGCTCACATGTGTGCACATACCTGCATATGCATGTGTAGATACATACATATGCCACATATATATCTAGAGGAAAAATCCTAGTGCTTATAATGCATCGCAGATACAATGTCGTTTCTCCAGTCTTCGTGCCTTCTGCTTCCCCTCACTTGTCAGCTTGTCTGTCTTCCTCATTGCCTCCTCCCTACCCAAAACTAACCCCCCATGACCATCCTTGCCTGTTCTCTATCCTCTGTTCAAACTTCCTGTATGAGAATGTTCTTCCCTAGCTAAGCCTTCTGCAGCCTGTCATTGCCCAGTGTCACTCATCATCCAGCATCCCTCCCACCTCTGTATTCAAAAGTGCTCAATTCGGCATGGCTTGACTCCCTGCTCCCTCCTATCTGTATCATCATTACCACGAGTGGTAATACTCTACAGATCAGTCTGCAACCAGGGACAACATGCAACTGCCTTCACAATGGCTGGTGCATAATTAATAGTCAGAGATCTGATTGAATATGTAAATTAAGAGACAAAAAGGCAGGAGGAGGGTAAAAAATGGAGGGATGGGAGGGACATTCATTGCCTATGAATTAGTTATTTTTTTTAACAAGGAATTTTTAAAATTAATACTTGAGGTTAGCATATAAAGTAATGTTCCATCCTAGCATGTTCAAGCAATGTGTCATTATACTTTGTTCTTATCTACTTCCCTCCCCCATTGCCCTCCTATCGGCCTCAACACCCTGAATGATCCCCTTCATTCCCCAGCTAGTCTCTCATTCTACTTTCTGATCACATGGATTCTATTATCTTCTATTTTCCCTGTCTTCTTTAAAACCTCTTCCTCCACTCTCACAATCCCCTTTCTAGATTCATCACACACACATACACACACACATTCAAGCACATGCATACACACATGCATGCACACACATATACACACACACTCATGCACACAAATGCCCACACATGCAGGCACTGTTTTGAATCTAGACTCTGCATATAAGAGAAAACATTGTCTTTTTCCTTCCAAACCTGACTTGTTTTGCTTAACATTATTATATGTTATTTAAGAGAATTCTGCACCCATACAGGCCCAGGCTTCTGCTTACACACAGCTCTGGGTTCTCCAGTAGAAACTGCTACAGTTGCTGCCAGTCCTCAGGAGCCTTAAGTCAGTAGGATTCATTCCATCTTACACATGAAAAACAATAGAGCCACCTGGGGAAAGATGCTGTTAGGCTCCAAGTAGCAACTGACCCAAGAAACTGCTACCTTATTTGTCTTCCAGCCCTTGGGTACCATGCCCAGAACTGTCTTTCAGAATCTCTCCTGACAATAGGAAGATATACACTACTTCTTGTGCAAAGGTCATGGAGGTCCTGCCATGACCATCACTCAGTTACCCTATAACAAATGGCAACGGCAAGAGTCGGAGTAGTGGAATCAGGGACATATTTTCCATTGCTGCTGTTGTAAAATGCAAATAAACACTCACATTTTACAGACGTTTAAAATTCTAATCCTATTGAAAACTCTGCTCATTGACTTGTAACTTACAAAAACCCAAATATTCAAAATATGATATCAGACACCTCAGGATCCTGTGGACGGCAGAACTTATGTGACCCGGAGACGTCTGTTTTTCTGTCAGGTTGGAGGCGGGAAGAGTTACAGAAGTAATTTTCTGTCATTTTTAATAAAAACCTGTGCATAGCCCCAAGGATGCCTGTAGCTCAGTGGATCACAACGTCAATCAAAACCACTCTGAGCACCGCCTGTCATTGTATCGTGTCTATTCAAAGACTCTAACAACTGGGCTGATGAGATATCTAAGTAGGTAAAGTGCTTGCCCTATCCATATGAGGACCTGAGTTTAGACTCCTTATGAAGCTGGGGTGGCTGACTACATTACAGCTACTATTCCAGTGCTTACAGAGAATGTATATGTGTATGTGGATATGCATATATATGCATATATATGAATGTATATCCTGAACTCACCCATTCTCTCTCTTTTTCTTCTTTTTCCTCTTTCTTTTTCTTTTTTTCTTTTCTTTTCTGTTTTGTTTGTTTGTTTGTTTTATTTTATTTAATTTTTTGCAAAGGAAGTTCATTCTTCACATAGGCCAGAGTATAGTGATTACCCATGAAATAAGATTCCATCGGGATGTGTAATTTATCTGGTCCTAAAAACGATATGTGAAAGTAGAAGAAAGGAGATTGGAGAAGGGAAGATGGGATTTGCATCTCCTCATAGATCTAAGAAACTCTTCCCAGGCACACAGTTCTAGCAGAGCTTATGGTGGATGATTACATATAGGCTCTATCTTTTACTGTCACGGGGGCACTCTGAAAAAGAGATTAGCATAACCATTTACTGTTAAAGAAACGGAGGCTCAGAGGAGTTGCATGATTTATCCCAAGGTCACACTGCTGTTTAAGTGGCGGAATGCTCAAGACAGATGTGTGCCTTTTCCCCATACTTCCTGTTATGTCGAATGGACATAGCACATGTGACTCCTGATGCACACGCACAGTAAACCGAGAGGAACTGTGCATCCAGGTACAAGCGTCAAGGTCACCAAAGCTTCAGATCATAGGGGACATAGCAGAACAGGCAACTTTCTAACCTGAGAGTATCCTTCCAAGAAATAACTAGCCACCAAGAAGCGGAGTCTAAGAAAGTCCTGGCTGCTCTTCAGCCACTTGGGACCCTTCGAATGAGCCACGTCCTCTCCATCCACCAGAGAGTTTCTAATTGGATTTACATCTTATCTGACCAATAAATGCTTTTCACCCTTTGTAAACAAACCAATGACATGTTTTCCACCTTAGGAGCTGCCAATCTCTTGGTGGAGTTGAAATCATAATTTTCTTAACCATGTCCCTAGCCCCATGGGGTTAAAGTTACTTGAGAAACAGTTATCACCTTGTTTTTCAAGGGCTCTGATTTCACAGTGGCTTTTGTTCAGCACCCCACCTCCCAAGGCCAACACGCCTGTACACAGTAGCTATGTGTACACAGTAGCTACGTGGAAGCACTAGGTTGGAAAAGGACAGCAGGACCTCCTCCCGTTCCTCCTCACCAGTATCTCAAAGATCTCTGAGTCCTTGCCAAAAACTATTTGTGAGACTGCACATGAACTTCAAGGCAGTTTTCAACGCTTGCTTAGGTTGTATGGTTGGTCTATAGGTCTGAGTCCACTGCCCACTGATGCTCAGCTTCATCTTAAGACTCTGAAGTTCATTAGGTAATTTCTAGTAGACATCAAATATTGCAGCGGTTCGAATGTGGAGCCAAACATAGTTTGGGCTGGGACTTTTGGGAAAGCTGGAACAGACTCCCCTGAGAGATTTCCAGCAGGGATGGGCTGGAGATGTTGGGCCAAGTTAGATCCCATCCAAATCTACTGGGACTAGAACTCAGCCTTGGCTTGAGTCAGCTGGAAGTTGAGGTAGAGGGGTGGGGTTCTTTAATCTCTCATTTAGCAAAACTTAGTTTTCAGAACGATGCCCCAAGAGAACTCTGCACAGACAGACAGATTCCTGTAATAGGTTTCCTGGGGTTGTTTTTCATTTTTTTAAGCCTGCCCAGCCAAATGAATTTACTTTTTATACTTTGCATGTCTTTGGTATGATGAGTAGACACAGATTGATCTGAGAGAATTTACTGTAAATGTGGACCTGGGGAAAAGAATCTTTACTCTCCATTAAATCAGAGGTAAACTCTCTAAAGCAAACACATTGTGCCCAGTGCCTGACATCCGAGAAAGCAGCTGATGCTGCTGGGTCCCAGGGAGGCTCACACTAATGTGATTCCTATCCAAGCTGTGCTCTGCTGTTTATAGAGACAATGTCATATCCAGAGCTGATGGCCTCAATGAAAGGAAAGAGGGAGGGGATCTATGAGGACTGGATAGAACACAGGAAAGCTGGATGCAAGGAGAGATGGTTGGAATCTCAGCTCTGCCATCCTTACCCTGAGCCCTTCCATTGGCAAGATCTTCCATCACTGATCTAGCCTGTAAAAGAGGAAATACAATGCCTGCTTTATTTGTCAGCAGGGAAGATAACACGTGTAATGTAAATACACAAATCCTCAAAATTCTAGGAACTGTAAAAGCGGACTTCTGAGTTCTGTTATCTGCGTCCATTTGAGGGGATATGAAATCAGATCTGTTTAGATAATCCCTTGTCATTACAGTCTGAGAACACGATGCCTCTTTTTTTTTTTAAAGGACAAAGTAATGAATTACTGCAGAAAGCTTAACAAAAATCTCCTCCCCAAGTCCAACTTTGACTCCCCTGTTGCCATAAAAAGAGCTATTTTAAAATACAGACAGTGGGAGGGGCCAGGAGTGAGGACTGCCCTCGACTGGCAATGAGCAAAAAGCTCCCCTCTTCTTATTTGCGACCAATTAATATTCATGCAGTCCCAACCCTGAAGGACTTGCTCCAGTGTTTCATAAAACTGAAGCAATCCATCATCCGAAAGGGCAAAGAGGCCAAATTTCTGAGCACTTTTCCTTAAACTCCACCAGAAGAACGTAAGCTCACGTTACCCTCCTCCCCGTCCGCCCCTTCTTTATGAAGTGAGACTATTGTGGATAACTGCGGTCTCGTAATGCGTTTTTGGCTGGCCAAGGCAATACCATAGCTTCAGAAACTCTCTGTAGTAGAAGTTGGCCAGGGTTCTATTGTTTGCTTCTGGGCCGTGGCCAGTGGGGTTCGGACATCTGCCCATTGTGTTAGTTCCTTGGGCGCCAGTGGGCTGAGACTCTCTGATCCACTGGGAGTTGGGGCTTCTCTCCCCTGAAAAGTGGAGTGACTCACCACGAGCCCCGTATTCCCTCTGACTCTAAGATGAAATCCATTTTGAGTTAAAAAAAAAAAAAAGTAAGTTTCTTGTTCTAAGCAAGCTGATTTATAGAAATATGGACGCTGATGTTCTTTGGTAGAAAATAGGGGAATCCACCACCAACGATGTTCTAATGCACATGTTCTTCTGCATTTGGAAACAAAGTTAAAAGAGAGACAAGCAAGTAAGACACGAAGGACCCAATAGCGTAAGGGTGGTGGGTGCACGAGGTTGTAAATTTCACAAGGTAACTTAATTTTTTTCTTCTGTCTTTTTCTTTTAGCCCTGTAGGCAACTGATGCCTAATCCTCTGGGATTCTCGGTATGCTTATTCTAATCACATTTGTCACCAGTTAGTGAGGGCACACTGAAAGCGTTCCTTAAGCTGAAGATCAATTTGCAAAGAGGGAGTCTATGTTAGTATCTACCGCACCTGACAGTGAAGACGCCAATGTTTTGGCTTGAGAAAGTGCTTCATAGGAGGGGCTCAGTAAACGGGAGATGCAAAATCGTTGCTGATGGATGTGTTTACAGATTAGCACATGGCTGACTTGATAAACCATGCAAACAGATCACTAAAATTATGACATTATCAACTGTTCTATGTAAAGTTAAAAAGAGTTCAGTTTGGTGTCCTTGTAAAGATCTACTTATAGGCTGTTTTCCAATAAGGTCAATACATGGGGCCAGTCAATCTGAACCCCCCCCCCGTGAAACCAAGTATTCCCCTTGAAACTCCATCACCTCAAAAGTGTCCCCACCTTGCTCCCAGTACCCAATGAAAAATCTTTTAGTTCTCCGGGGGTTCCAACCTAGCATTTCATGACCAACAATAATCAATAACTTCCAGAAAAAAACAAAGAGCAGGATATTGGGGTCTTCTGGCCCCTGGATCAAATAACAGCTGGAGCCAATTCAAAGCCTTAACTGAAGAAAGAAAGAAAAATGGGTATCCTTCTACTGGCCAAGTGTCAGCCTTCACAGGCTGAGCCTCAACCACCTGCAGATCCAGATGCAAATGGGCATTTTTTTTTTCTTTAGCTAATTTTCCCAGCAGATCATAAGCAATGCTCTCTCTCCGGGAAACTAGTTGATAATATCCTCTTAGGTTGTCTGTTATTTCACCCGGTGTGACCCTTAGAGTGGACAAAGTCAGAGTTCCAAAGCTCACACAGTCTCTTCCACTTGGACGGCTTTCTTTATTCTTTCTAAGCTTCAAGTTTCTCTTTGTTGTTGTTAAAATATAAAATAAAATAAAATGCATTGCTCAGACTGCTGGACTAGGCAAACAATTGAACAGTAGTTATGTGTGTTGACTTTCTTCTTGGTCAGAGTTATTCTGAGAAGCAAACATATGGGAGCTAATAAAATTACACCAAACATAGAGTAAATGCACGATACATATTACTACTCTAAAAGGCAGTGGAGTAAAGCAGAGTCAGCTGGGTAGGCAGAGCCAGGTAAGATGAGCTGGTGGCTTGAGCTTCCAGTTAAAGCCCATTGTCCCTTGCTTCATCTGAGAGATAATAGCCAGACCTCCTTAGACTCCTCTTGGCGCTCCACAATTCAAGAGTTCAAATGGCTGCCTGTGAAACTCTCAGAGGAGCCCTTCCCTGTCTCTCTCGGGAGGCTGAATACAGGCCAGATGCTCTCAAAGATTAGGAAGGCTTTTAAGTCTAGTCTGAAGGGGGAAAAAAAAAAAGTTCTGCCCTTTGTCTCAGGCCATTATTCCCTCTCTTACTTTGGAGGACGCAATTTCCCATTCTTCATTCTTGTTAGTTTGCTAAGGATATTTGTAGACTGTCAGCCTATACGTCAAGACTTCTGCTTGATTACACCGTATAAATTCAGTTCCATTTATAAGATGAAGTAACTACCTTGGGAGCAGAAATGGAACATAGTTCTACTTTGGGAAACACATAGGACTCTTTTTCCCCAAGCTTAGTAACTATCTGTCTGAGTAAGGATCTTCCATCTATAAAGCGGTGTTTCTGTGCTAGGAGCAAGAAAGGTGAATGACGTCCGTAGACAGGAAGGTTCTTGCTGATTTCAAGCTAAGACCTTCCTGCAGTGCAACTGCTTCCTTGATGTTTTGTCTTTTCGATTCCCCAGAATATCTGACCTGCAAGCGCCTCTCAAAGGTTAAACGCCTCTGCATGCTGGCCTACCTCCTTGGTGTTACAGTTTCAATATGAAAGAAATGTTCAGGTCCCAAGCTTACAGTGTTCCGACATGGAGGCTTCAAAACAAGAAACCTTGATAGTAGACATAGGTCACGGTGGCTAGGCTTGTTCTCAACATTGGTTCCTGTCTCCGGTGGTTTAAAAGTTAAGGGCCACCCAAACATTTGAACACTTGGCTTCAAGTTAGTGGAACTCTTCGGAGAGGTTTAAGATATGTGATCTTGTTGTGTATCACCAGAGGCAGACTTTGAGGTTTCAAAGGACTCATACCAGAGCTAGTGTGCTTCTCTCTGCCTCCTGCTTATAGATCAAGATGTGAGCCCTTAGCTGTTCCTGCCTCCCTGCCTTAAGTCTACCATCTTGAACTCCAACCCTCTAAAACCATAAATCCAATGAAAGTCTTTTTTTATATAAATTGTCTTGGTCATGGTGTTGTGTGACAGCAATAGAAAAGTAATGGAGAGACGGTTGTATGTGATTTTTGCTTCCTGCTCCATGTCATATGAGCATCTACCACTTCGCTAGGCCGATATCATCCTAGAGGCAGGTGGATTTCTGAGTTCGAGGCCATCCAAAAATGAATCTTCCCTCCTTCTATTTTTCTGTTTGGGAAGCTGATCATATTGACAGGAATAGCTAAGGCATCTGGTTAATAGGCATCCTTTAAACTCTGCCAAAAGATGTTGTCCACTCTGGGGAGGGTCTTTTTAACCTAACTCTTCTAGGAGATGGCCTTTTGGGTGACTCCAAATCTAATCAAGTTGGTAGCCAAGACGAACCATCACAAATAGGAACTCCATTTTGCTCCTCTCTTTATCTGCAGCTCTTCGGAGCATTTCCAACACTTGGTAAGTTCAATTGCTCCTTTTTACTGCTCTTGTCGGTTTCTCTTGTGTTTTGTTAGCTGCATGAAGTCTTCCCTTCACATGTGTTAACTAACACATTCTAATGGAATTAGAGTATTAACTGTCTAACATCAAAAATATCTATACTACCTTAAACATGTTAAACTTTTAGGAACTAAAATATTTCAAGATGGTGTTTTGCAAGCTCAGGGCGAACAATTGTGTGACTTTGTGCAGAAAGACTAAGAAAAGTCTGAGGAGTCAGGGGGCCAAACCGAATATCCAAAGAGTTTCTCTTAATTTCCTTAAGGTAGCTTAATCTAATCATGTTAAAAATTCTAGACTTTACTACCCTGGAAAAAAATAATTTGAAAAATACCACTTGCAATACATTATTCAATATCTGACTATCAAAAGGGGTAGAAATTTAATTGCAACAAAATGAAGGTTGTTTTGGAAAACAGAAAACTAACATCCATTACACAGGCCCCTGTGGTTTAAAATTGAGGCCTTGAATCTGAAGTGGTGATTGTCACCAATGGTACTTAAAAATAGTCCTTACAGGAGAATTCTTTCGAAAGTAATCTGAACTCTTAAACTAGGTTCCCATCCTTGGAAAATATAGAATTCCACAACTTTGTACTTTTTTTCTCTAAGAATTAGTTTCTAAGCCACCCCCTTTCTGGCAGAATCTGATCAATATTTACACTGAGCTTGGAAACCATGGAATGACCAAAACTGCCTCCTCACTGCTGCCTCCAAAGGCAGGATTGCTTATGGGATATTGTGTGAAATCATCCACCAGCCATCCAAATACCACCCTTTCCCATATCCTGGTTTAGACCAAAACTTAGCTTGCCTTGGACAATATTAGGCCAATCATTTAAGCCATGTATGGTTGTTCTTGGCACCAGATAATCGTAATTTCCACCAATCAAGTTATCACATGCAACAGTGAAACAAAATGATGTATAAAGAGAGTTGAGAACCAAAAATGTGGTCTAATACATAGAGTGTGCCCAGCCATAGCATGAAGAAGGGAGTAAGAGACCTTTCAAGGGTGCATTTTGTCTCAACATCAGAAGATAAAGACTATTCATCACAAACTGGAAAGAACTACAGAATAATGGGGTTACTGCTTCATTTAGCAGTTTAGCAGCTAACAGAAGCCCTATTGCTGAGAGTCCAAGTCCTGTATATGAGAGGGAGAGACATTGGGACACTCATTCCTAAATGGGATGCCCTCACCAAACCCTTCCCCCTGGGTTCAGAGAGATGTGCAGAAGAGGAGGCAGAAAGAGAATAAGAGCCAGTGGGGATAAAGAACACCAAAGGGAACAAGGCCTTCTCAACAAAGCAGGACCAACGTACAGTTGAAACCACAGATGCTGTGGCAGCATACACAGGACTTGACAGATGGAGTCCCAACTCTGAGCAAGGAAATGAAGTGATCCCCTCCTTACTTAAGAAGGTATCTCAATTTGACAACCATTTACAAAGAAAAACATACAAGCCACACTTAAGGAACCATGCCCAGCAGTACATGGCCGACACAATACCAACTCAATAATATTATTGGAGGGGTTTTTTGTCTTGCTTTTGGGGGGGCATGCTTTACCTTACTAGCCTTTTGCTTATATATTATGGTTTCTGATTTTGTGTTTTAATGGTGGTGGTGGTGGTGGTGGTAGTGATGGTGGTGGTGGTGGTGGTGTGTGTGTGTGTGTGTGTGTGTGTGTGTGTGTGTGTGTGTGTTGGTTTTTCTTTGGTTTTTGTTTGTTCCCTTGTTTGTTTGTTTAGATCTGGCTCACATGTTTGTCTTATTAGCTTGTTTGTCTTCCAAAAAGGGAGAGAGAGGGCATGGAGTTAGATGAATGGCAAGAAGGGGAGACCTGAGAGAAGGTGATGGATGGGAAACTATGATGAAAATGTACTGCATGAAAAAATTATCTAAAAAAAAAAGAAAGATGAAATAACCGATATGTGCTGGCTGGTTTTGTGTGTCAATTTGACACAAGCTGAAGTTATCACAGAGAAAGGAGCCTCCCTTGAGAGGATGCCTCCATGAGATCCAGCTGTAAGGCATTTTTTCAATTAGTGATCAAGGGTAGGAGGACTCATTGTGGGTAGTACATCCCTAGGCTGGTAGTCCTGGCTTCTATAAGAAAGCAAGATGAGTAAGCCAGGGGAAACAAACCAGTAAGTAACATACTTCCATGGCTTCTGCATGAGCTCCTGCTTCCTGACTGCTTGAGTTCCAGTCCTGACTTCAACCTTTGGTGAGGAACACCAGTGTGGAAGTGTAAGCTGAATAAACCCTTTCCTCTCCAACTTGCTTCTTGGTCATGATGTACAGGAATAGAAACCCTGACTAAGGCACCATATATGCTTATATTACCTTGGAGAAGAGATGGGAAGGAAATGCCAGCCTTGTGTAGACTTGACTCATATATCACCAGAGCTCTCTTAGCTGGAAGCATAACTAAAGGTCACAGTGATGAAGCCTAATGTTCCATGTTGTATGTGTATTTGTTCAAACTCTGAAAAACACAATTTAAAACCTTGAACCTAGCCACTAATCCTAGCCAGAAAAACTCTTTCTTTTCAAACCCACCCTACCCACCCCTGCCTCCTTCACATCTCTCTCAACGTTACCAAAATGAGGAATTTGGACTTAGTTTTTTGTTTGTGTACTTTGCTCGGGTTTCTCCTTATTTGGGAAAATTGCAACTCACATAAATAATGATGTGTGTTGGCTACTGGGGCCTCTGACAGGTTCGAAGGACAAATCACAAGGCTTGAAATGTTAAGGTCATTCCTGGAAGCAGTATGCAGGAATCTGGAAAAAGTGAAACAATGCCTAAAGCAGATGGAGAACATCAGGATGTGCCAAAGAAACAAAACCAACTAGAAATAGGTATCGCCTAGCTATTCATCATCTACTCATTCATCTATCCATCCAACTATCCATCCTCTCACATAGCAGGTATACATCTCTATCCATCCGACCATCCATCATCTATATATCTATGTCTTTATGTATCCATGTGTTCATCTGTCTGTCTACCCCTCTATCTATTCATCTACTTGTGTATCTATTCTCTGTCATCTGTCTATTCATCCATTATTGTATACATAATGCCTATCCATCATCTGTCATCTATTTATCTATCGATCAATCGCTCTATCAATCAATCTATCTATCACTTATCTATATCTATCATGTATATATATGTAGTGATTTCTACATAGTAAGATAGACTGTAAGGAATTAGCTTACTTAATTACAGAGACTAAGAAGTACCAAGACCTATCCTTTAAACGCTGGAGATGCAAGACAGCTGCTGCTGTGGTTTAAAGCACCAGAAAGAGGATGCCACCAATTCCAATCATAAGATAAGAGCTGAAAACCAAGATCAAAGAACAGGAGATAAAGGTCCCAGATCACCCATGTGGAGAGCAAATCTCCCCTTCCTCCACCTTCCTAAATTCTGGTCCTCAAAGTCTGCCACATTGATGATGGCCATCCACTGTAGTCAAGTGCCAGTCTCTTCCAGAATGCAACCAGGAGTCATGCTGACCCAGCTATGGGGCATAACACAGTCCATCTAAGTTGACACACAAAAATTAATCATTACACTTGCAGCTTAACATCTGACTGTCCAAAGACAGAAAGAATCTTAGCTCTTTGTAAAATTTCACTACCCCTTAGCATTCCTGCCTATGAGAACTGTACAAATCAGTACATTCATCTATGACAACTAGCTTATTCATTGCCTGAAACCCTGTAGGTATATACTTATATTTTTACATTAATCTTTTATCTACCTTTACCAAATAAACCTTTATTAGTCATGAATTTGCTTGCTTATACATTTGAATGTTTATATATGTGTAAGTTGTTTCACGAATTTGTTGCTGGTTGTTGTGTATGTGTGCAAGAGCACAGTAGAGTACGTATGTACATGTGCATTTAAGGCCAGCGGTCAGTCCCTAGTGTGATGCTTCAGTTACCATCTTTATCTTTATTTTTGAGATATGGACTCTCTCTCTGTGTCTCTCTCTCTGTCTCTCCCTCTGTCTCTGTCTCTCTCTCTCTCTGTCTCTCTCTCTCTCTCTCTCTCTCTCTCTCTCTCTCTCTCTCTCTCTCTCTCTCTCTCTCTCTCTCTCTCTCTCTCTCTCTCTGATCTAGAACTCACAAAGTAGCCCAGGCCAACTGGCTCCAGGAATCTTTCCGTCTCTATCACCACTTAGAATTACACACATGCACCACTGTGCATACTGGTGATTGACTTCAGGTCTTTGTGTTTATAGGCAAGCACTTTACCAACTAAGGCATTTCCCGAATATCAAACAAACCCTAATTATAAATTAGAAAATGGGATGAAGTTTGAGAATAAGCCAGGAAAAGAGATGAAGCAAATCAGTATAATAACTTACAAATTATTGTAATCAGAGTGGAAAATATGAACAGATTCTCCTGTTCTTGAATGTATAACCAGCAAGGGAAGGATACAACTCAACAGAAAATTTTAGAAACATTACAAGGCAGACTTGTTTTCCCTTGGTTATCTTAGTTTCTGGGTGTTGTACCAGAACAATTATTAATACTCCCCCCATTTCTGACAAGTGACCTGCCTTGAGCAACTAAATATTCATGCTAATGGTCACCACAGTGAGCTCAACCAATCAAATGGGACAATGGATTCAGGTGAAGCTGATCCATGGGGGGGGGGGGGAAGGGACCAACAAGTTAAAGAAGATTCAGGGAACACCACAGAAGATGAGGCAAAAAGCCTATAAGAGAAGGATGAGGAGGAATACCGGGAAATGCTGTTCAATGATCACAACATGAGTATTGCACACATGAATTCACAAAAAAAAATTGTAGTTTCCAGTGTAAGACCATGCAACTTAGAGTTGGAGGAGAGGATATCTCAGGGGTCCAACCCCTAGCTGAGGCACTATTGGAAGTTGATGGATGTTACCTTTTTGGAGGTATAGCCACTAGAAAGTTGTCCACATACTAGTTGATGACCCCACAGCCATGTTCATATGGGCAGTACTAATGTGGCAGTACTAGTTGGTTAAAAACAACAAGAACCATAATTTTTTAAGATGGATATGAGTTGGGAGAGAGATGTGTTTTAGGGAGGGGAGGTCATAAAGAGAGGGAGAGTGGAGTGAATATGATCAAGATACATTTTCTGCATTAATGTATGAATCTCTCAAAGAATAAATCAAAATACTGATTTGTCGGCCGCCTTTCCATCCAGTGGAAATAAGGAGGCAACAACGAGCTCTTCTCCATGCAGTTTAATCATGAACCTTGTAATATTGCTTCTTACATCTTTCTACTTTCTTCTTACTGACTCCTATTTCATACTTACTCCTATCCCCTACATCTTACCTATTCCTATTCCCTACATCCTATAAACTCCTATTCCTACATACATCTTACTTCCATTCTCTACATCTTCCTTCTAATTATTCTTACATACATCTTATTTCTATCTCCTACATACTTACTCCTAACTATCTATACTCCTAAGTATCTATCTATACATACTTACTCCTATCTATACATACTTACTCCTATCTATCTCCAGCCCCAAGCCCTTGTGGGTTAAATACTTTCCCTGGTCCCAATCAGCATCGGCTATGTGGCAAAGCATAACAGGCTGCGGGAAAATCATGCCAGCTTGCATCACAAACTAGAGGCACCCAGCTTTTCCAACTAAGGCTTGTTTATCTCAATGCTCTCTGCTCTGGCTGGAGACCAGGTGTTCAATATATATATATAGGGTGGCAGCTGCGGCTCCCCACACTGATTAAAAGTAGAATGGGGAAGAAGCATGCCATGAAGGAGAACATGAGTCACAGCAGAAAGCATGGGTGACTTGGGAAATCCAGAGTGTTTGCAGTTAAAGTAGAATTCAGTAGGTCAAAGGAGAGAGTTGCAAAGTATGAGACTATGGAGGTCAGCATTGTCTCAACGATGAGGGCTCAAACAATGGAGACCAGTATGCATTAAGAGCAATAAAAAGCCAAGGAGGATCTTGACTTGATCTGATGACATGCATTTGCAAGATGTACTGTGGGCATGAGAGGTATAGACCCAGATAGTCAAGGACATGTTTGTTTAGAAACCCTTGGGATATTGATGATTATGCATCAAACTAATATCATTTCCTTACACATTTCTATTCCAGAGTATGCACAGACAGGACATGGCCAAGAAGCACAGAGCACTCAGCATCCATTTTACTGCTGTTTACATTTCAGCACGATTATTGCAGGAAGATTCCTTGACAGCACAGGTTGCTGCGTATACAGTTTACAGGCCATATTCAAAGCACTCTTCAGCTTTGTGGCCTGAACTAAGTTTGTAGAGATTTATGGTTAGAGGGCTTATCTCCCTTGAAGGTTATTCAACATTTGCTGGAGAATTCTCTTCACTCAGGGAACTGATGCTCTCCAGGAAGCCTAACCGACTTTTATCCAGAAATACCTTTTATTTTTTATTTAAAAAAGGATGTAGTTGAGAATGGAGATATTCCCCTAATGAGTTCTCACAGACTCAATGGGACCTGACTGCAGATTTCTGCAATAAGAGAGGAAGAGAGAGAGATCAAGGACCTTGTAAGACAGAGCACTGTTCAAACCAGGGAATTGGTTTCCAGGTAAGCAGTGTATTGATAATATAATAACAATGATGTACAACATTTTCTCCTAGCAAAATTGCTACCATCTTCATCAGACCAGTGGTGCCTGTTTGCTAGAGTCCTTCGTGACAGGGCCTGTGGACTATTGGTATTCCTTTAGAGAAGAGATTGAGGGTCTTTAGAACCTTACCTAATATTCCAGCCATGCCTCCTAACCACTTGTGTGTGATTTTGCTCTAATTGGACATAGCCTTGGAGGTATATGGAAAAGATGGGTATATAAGGTGGGAAAGACTCTAATGATGGAGATCCACAGTTATGAAGTATCAACAAAAACTAGTTTTGTAGTTGGGGGTCACTACAACATGAGAAACTGTATTAAAAGGTCCCAACATAGGAAAGTCGAGAACCACTATTCTAGAGGAGCAGAAGTTATAGAATGAATATATTTAAAGATAATTTATTAGGATGGCTTTCAGGCTGTGGTCCAGCTGATCCAACAATGGCTGTCTACCAACAGAAAGTCCAAGCATTCTGTAGTTGTTCAGCCCACAAGGCTGGATGACTCAGCTGGTCTTCAGTACATGACATAAACCCAAAGATTTAGGTTCTAATGTCAGGGAAGGCATAGACTTCACAGGGAGAGTGAGGGCAAGCAGGCAAAAAGGCAAGCTTCTGTTTTTCTATGTCCATTATAAAGGCTGCCAATAGAAAGTATGACCCAGAGTAAACATAGATCTTCCCACCTTAAAAGAACTGGATTAAAGTTGTATCTTTCCACCTAGAAGATACAAATTAAAAATGGGTCTTCCAACTTCAAATGAATTAAGAAAAAAAAAATCCCTATCCGGTGCACCTAGTGGCTTGGGTTTTTGTCGATTTCAGAGTTAGTCAAGTTGAGTATTATCACATCTAATCCTTCTAGCATAATTAGGACCAATTGTTTCCATTTTCACAGGAAGAAACTTAGGTTCAAAAAACTCAAAATTCTGCCAGGCGGCAGTTGGTGTGTGCCTTTAATCCCAGCACTCTGAAGGGAAAGGCAGAGACAGGAGTATTTCTGTGTTTGAGGTAAGTCTGGTCTGCAGGGTGAATTCTAAGATAGCCAAAGCTCCCTCCACCAAAACAACAAACAAAACGAGTAAACAAACAAACCCATCTCTATCTCAAAACAAACAAACAAAAACAAAAAAACAAAAACAAAAACAAAAAGAGAAAAAAAATCTCTTTAAAATTCCCGTCCAAGGGCACAGGTTATATGTGTTACCTCTGAGACCTAACTTTATATGGAACCAAGTCAGAGAATAGAGCTGATGCCTTCAACGGGGACAGGACTCGATGTGAGAGAGAAAGAAAATCTTCTTAAAACAACATTTGTTCAAGGGTGAATTGTAGAGCCTCAAAGGGAAGTGGTACTCTGTTCATGAGGAAAGGAGTATGAAAGTCACTGTGGAGTAGTACAAGGCTTAAGGACAAAGCTGTATATGTTTATTAAATTCAGCAACACTAAAAGAAAAAAAGTCTACTAGCGATGTTGTCATCCACATATAGTATTATCTAGTCCAAAATTGTTGTAAATTCGGTGCTCATTTTTGGGAATCATCTGATAGCCTTTACTCCCTTCTATCTACCTGGAATCTTCCTGAAGTAAAACTATTAGCTCCTAGAGCCAGGTTTAGACATTTGAAATTTACAAATCCCCTGTAGTAGACCTGCAAATGCACGCTGTGCCTTGGTGATGAGAACGTCTGTCTGCAGGCCAGGGACTGCAAAACCTTGTCCTTGTGGGGACAGACTCATATAAGCAGAGTCAAAGGTGGCTGTATCATAACTTCTCTTTGTCTCAATTCAGAAAGAAAAGGTCCCAGATTTCAGACAGCCATGCAAACAAAATAAACAGGCATGCAAATGAGATGTGCCCTGGATGCGGGTCTGTGTATATTGGCAGGAAAAGCACTGAGACTTACAAGTCTGTGTTCTTTTTCTTCCCCCCACCCCTCTCTTTTGTCCCTTTCAATCCAGAGGAGTTATTTTTAAAAGCACAAGTGCCTGGTTTTGATCACAATGTCAGGGCAGAAGGGGAGATGACTTTAACTTGTACCAGTAGCTGGTGTACCACCAACAAGCTTCAAATAGGAGGACCTTGTGTTTGGGCATCAATGACACCAATAATGTGAGCACTGTGAGGTTTGTTGCTTCCCCTTCATGTTCAAACACCTCTCAGAAGGAGCATGTTAAAGCTAACTAAGATTTGTTTGTTAACCAACTCCTTCTCAACTTCTTCTAGACTTCAGTACTAGGCCCAGTCAAGTATGGAACACATACAGAAATAAGTACTCTTTACTCCAGCATTCAGGTGTCAATAGGGCCCTGATACTAGCATAGAAAGATGATATTAACATCTGGATGTGTTTCTACATGAAATCTCTCAGGAGAGGGGAACTTCAGACAACCTATCTCAATTAAACAATAAGAAACGCAATAGAAACTCAAGGGGTTCCCACCATCAACAACAGGGTGGATCCCCGTGAGTCATACAGTGCTCTGATTCTTCAGAATTGAAGCTCTCAGTTATGGAGCTTTGTGTGGTAGTTATCAAGAGCTGAGCCAACTCTGAGGGAAGCATGATACATTCCTGGCAGAAGACAGCTTGGTGCTGAGTCTGCACTTTTTGTGTTTCCTCGGGGAAAGGAGAAAAAACAACATTACTTCTGTGGCCTAATAAATGTTTGGCCTGTGTCTAAGAAACCAGAAAGAAATTAAAAAGAATAGCCTACACTATCTAAACTTTTGATAGGAACAAAGATTTAGCTACTGTAATAATGTCTGCTTATACAAAATTAGCCAATTTGGAAAAAAAGTTTCCCCGTGCCAATCACCAAATTTCTCTATGTTCTTAGACTATTTAGTGACACATGAGCATAATTGTCTATTAAAATATGTTCCTTGTGCACATGCACACACACACACACACATGCTTGCACACATACCAAGAAAAAAAATCATGAAGTTTTCTTTTTTAATCTTCTATGCTAATATTCAGTAAACAAACTTCAGAATTATCAAATCCAAGATCATATCTGTTATTGTACTATGAGAATTGTATTCAACACAACTAATCTCAAATTAGGTAGATTTCATCAACAAGACAAGGGAATTTCATCACAGTCTTACAGAGTGACAGAAATGGAAATCAGCCCTGATTATAGCTTATTTCTTCACTGACATCAAAAGAAAGACTAAGCAAATGCAGCAGCCATCTCCGTGGATAACCAATGTCCAGGAAGAATTGGCTGCTGAGAATCAACCACTTAGCCCAGTAGAGACTTTCTTCCCACAAATAAAGAGTGGACTGTTGATGGGGGCAGCTTGCCTTCCAGTACCTCAGCTAGATACCTTCTGTATTGACAACCCTGCCTTCTTAAAGTCCTTTGCTATCAACTGGAGACAGGGGAAGGGTGAGGAAGAGACATGTCTTCTAGTACAATCTGGAAGAAAGGAATTGTCTGAGTCAGTTCAAATGTTCCATAAGTCTAGGAATCACGACTTATAAACAGCCCATAACGGAGTTGATTTATTTCTATAAACCATGCATAATCCTAGAAGGACAAAGAACCAGACAATTTAACAGGTCAAAAGAAAGCAAAACAAAAAAAACAAACAAACAAAAAACAACTGACAATGTCTCTATCATAAAGAGTTGGTATAGAGGCCAGAGATATGGTGCAGCAGTTAGGAGCATATACTATTCTTACAGAGGATGTAGGTCAGGTCCCCAGTACCCACATCAGCCTGTAACTTCAAGCTTTAGGCATCCAAGGACACTAGCACATACCCACATTCAAATGCACACATATACGTATGAAGAAAAGTAAATCCATAAATCAAAGGTTGGGACAGCTCATCTACAGGTAAAAAAGAATTGTATTTCTAGGAAATGGTAAAGTAATCAGCCTTTATACGTCCAAGCACCTGGAATCAGTGGGTAGGCGCGCTTTAACTGAAAAGCTTCTCTCAAATCAGAGACATCATCCTCACCTATGAGAGTCAAAACCTCTTACTTGTTGTGCCTGGTTGGTTTTAGCAAGGTGACCCGTTTCTGCATCTCCCTGGAAATGTTGTTATTCATTTCAAGACAAGTGAGACAGGTTGGGAGGTGGGGGGGGGGGGGGGGGGGGAGATGATTTTTGAAATTTAGCAACTGGTTTCAAACTCCCTAAGCCTTCTCAGATCAACTCTTGAATTTCAGATTGTTTCCATTATATATTAGCTTCTGATGAAATCTCTAATATTCTTTTAAAACTTCTTATCAGTGTCTTATAAAATTAATACCTTTCAATCTTGCTCTGGAATTAATTGTTCTGTTCTCTTTTGTGTGCTCATTATCATCCCCTGGTTTCATTGTTTCCTTTCTCTGAACCCCTGCAGAAGTCTTCGATAGGGAATGGGTAGCTGGGTTTTGTCTGGGACCCCGTACCATGTATAATATACTTAATCTTATTTTTATTATGCAGTATGATAAGACTTCTAATTTTGCCTGTCTTTATTTTGGATGACTGTACTAGCTTCCCCAAACTCAGAATCCACTTTTAAAAAAGAAAAAAAACAAAATATGCACCTGTACTTTTAGTCCTTATCAAAAGCCAGCATACCCCATCAAAGTTCTCTAAGATGCAGGTACCAAGGAGAAAAGAGATAGGCAAGAGATTGACAAGTGCTTGATGGAGGGAGGGAAAACATTCCAAAGAGGCCTGATACCTGGTAAAGAAAAGAGGAAGGAGAATGGGGTAGAAAAACCCTCACTTTCAAATCAGCTTTGAGAAGATCTCTCTACAGGTAGGAGAGCCACACAGCACTGACACCTGCCTTAGGCCAAGTGACAGCTCAGGCCCAGTGTGTGCTGGTGGCAGCTGGAGGCCGCCCAGAGTACACATGGCTTCTGTGGATCCCATCAGAGCCCAAAGTCGAATGCACAGCCATTCCCTATGCTTCCAAGTTTATTTCGTTTGCATTTTAAAATGTATTCAGACTTGTCTTTGCATATTGTCACACCTACATACAGTAATATATGTGAATTTTATATTTTTACTAAGTTAACTGCACTCAGCAACAACAACACACACCTTTCTGTTTCAAGTAAACATAGATTTGGGGTTCTTACTCATATCTACAGGAGGGAGTAAAAATACCTGATTTAAATTTCCATTGCCCACCTTGGCACTATACTTTCTTATCGATTTCACAGATGTCTGATACTCTTAAAATAAATTCAAGTATATTTTACCAAAAGTTTTAGGACATAGTTCACATTACCCCATTTTGACATATTTTGTCCATAAGTGACTGCATGCCTTATTAGGCAAGATCTGAATTATGCACACATCCATTCCAACGTTTCCTCCCACTGTGAAGTATCTCTGATATCAGGTCTTATAAAGGAGAAATGGCTTGTTTTTCTTCCTTTCTACATGATTTAGATTTTCTGCTCAAGCATTAAAGGACCATTGCAGATATGGAATGCAGACACAAACATTGTGCCCTTATATTTTTTATGTATGGACCACATCCATTGTGGTTTGTTCTTCAAGTTGATTTTACCCAAAATGTGATAGAATTCTTCTGTATCAATTGGAGCCTGTCCTTCTAAAGTTGTGAACTGTTGTTTCTGTGTCTTCAACAATACAAAAAAAAAAAAAGTCATCCCTTTGTTCATTGTTTGATTCCTTCTACATACTTATGTACCAGTGTGACCACCACTCATCTGAAAATACGCAGGAAGTAAGCATTTATGTTTTCCAGTGTTGATCCTTACTGTTCAAAAAACTCTAAGATCAACTTTTCTAGACATGTAGCTAGACCCCACTCTGAAAGAATCATGCTGAAATGTGTCTCCCCATCTTTAATTTGCATCCCTTCACAGTCTCCAACACTCATCGGGGGAGCAGGGAGCACCCCCCCCCGTCATTTGTGTTTTATTAAGTGTCTAATATACTGTAGGAGAATACAGTTCTCTATTTTCTCAACATTTCAGCCCAGTACCAGAATTTAGAGCCAAAGAAATTATAGCTAACCACTTTCTAGTAGGAAAAAAAAATTCCCCAGAGCTTCATAACATCCTACACAGAGAAAACAATCTTTGAGTATTTAAGTCCCTATTTAGAAAATTCTCATGCTATAAACCAAGCGCAACACAATTGATCTCTAAACAGGAGGAAGGGTAAATCGACGTGGCTGGAACTTGAACAGTAAAGTTTCTAACTTGAGACTTAGAACACTGAGCTACCTCCCCGTCTTCCCTTTTAGGATTTATTTGCCCCTTCAGTTTCCTTGGCTAGAGAAGAATAAAACCTGTCTGACTCGCCATATGCCAAACATGGCAAGAATCCTCTCTTTCTAAAGAACATTGCAACTTCATTGATTGATATGCCAGGATGGTGGCAAGTTTGGTTCTCTGAAAATCATGTGGGGTTGTATCTGGTTCTTGGAATAAGGACAGTAGGGGCTGGTGTCCTTTGCTCAGCTCCCTGTTACCCCTCCATCCTCAAATGGACCTTCCCAGTTGCTCCTGAAATGTGTGCATATCAAGACATTTCAAAAAACACCTATGGCTTTACTTATAGCATCTCTAACCATCTACAAGCCTAGTGATACTGGTATTCTCTGTGGTAAGAATGGAGACCATCATTCATGGTTTATGTTCATCCTTGAGCATGTATTGAGTGTCTACTATGTCCAGTCATTCTTGCAAATGTTCATGATGTAATGATAAATAATGGCCTAGACCTTTGAAGAGAAGCTATTTAATTCTGGGGAAAAAGGGGGGGCAGAGGGGAAGAAGGCATAAGCAGAAGTGAAGTAGAAGTTTCTGGCTATGTCATGTGATGCAGACGTGCCTTATTTTGCTGAGTTAGGACCCGTGGAAGGATGGGTGATGATTGGAGACAGTATGGGTGGGACTCAGCAGACAATGAAGGGGGCTTGCATAGCTGGCTGTGCAATGCTTCATTGTTCTCTCATCTTCGCTGGTCTTCACTTTGTTGAGAGAGGCAGGACAGAGAACTCCTGCCATTACAGCTGGACTCACTGCAGATTCAGTGGAGACCTCGAAGTTTCTGCTGGATTCTGCCACTCAAGATTTGATACCAGATGATTTGTGTTTGGTATCCTGATACTATAGAACTGGGCTATTGGTATCCTGACCAACAGAGATTAGAATCTCCCCAAACATCTACTTCTAAACAGGTCCACATCCCTTGTCCTATTTACCATCATCTCTTCACTACCTTTGGACAGTGGGCTAGAGAGGGGTTGAAGCATTTTAAAAAACCCTTATTAAAGTAGGTTTTACGAAATCTAAGCCTCCACAGAAGGGAAGAATTATTTCCTCAAGCTACCTGAATTTATAATCCAAAGTTCCAGACTCCTGAGACTTCCACAGGGTGAGTGAAGACAGCATCCATAGGATGCCTCTTAGGAGCATTGTATGATGCTGTGCTAAATGGTTTTGTGTGTCAACTTGACACAAGCTGGAGTTATCACAGAGAAAGGAGCCTCCCTTGAGAAAATGCCTCCTTGAGATCCAGCTGTGGGGCATTTTCTCAATTAGTGATCAAGTGGGGAGGGCCCCTTGTGGGTGGTACCATCCCTGGGTTGGTAGTCTTGGGTTTTATAAGAAAGCAAGCTGAGCAAGCCAGGGGAAACCAGCCAGTAAGTAACGTACTTCCATGGCCTCTGCATGAGCACCTGCTTCCTGATCGCTCGAGTTCCAGTCCTGACTTCCTTTAGTGATCAACACCAATGTGGAAGTGTAAGTTGAATAAACCCTTTCTCCCCCCCCC